>NW_027315735.1:22152778-22367778 GCF_026437365.1 Eucyclogobius newberryi | reverse complement strand
AGATATGTTGTCTACGGTTGCACTTTACCTTTGTACCAGACTGCCCACAAACTGCCCAAGAACCTTTTAGTCTCGCCTTAAATTGACAATCAGGTGAAAAGGTTGCGCTTTCTCTCCGACATGTGGCTGACAGTGATGTACAAAACAGAGCCAAGGAGAAAACCTGAAGAGAAAACAGCAAAGGTCTTGGGAATATAAAGCTAGTTTCAATTGGACGCATTGGTCCGCTGCCTTCATGTCATTTCAGAAATCTGACAGCTCCGAAGCTTAACATCAAAGTTATAGCTCGTAATTGGCCATGGGTGAAAGAGCCTGTTTTGCCCGGTCAAGGCTGCGTTCCGACTGATTTCATTCTGAAGTTGCAGCGCTCATTGATTGCTTTCATTCATATCTAACCACATCTTGTCCCGTACAGGCACCTCTTGCTTTCCCCCAACTCATCACTCATGCCCGGCGGTATTGTGAGAGAGTCTGACAGGCATGGCCCCCACGCTACTCGCCTTTGGGACGCACGAGGGAGTGACAGTATGTGAAGAGTCCCAAGACGAGAAACAACCGTGGCCGCACACAAATCAGTTTCATTTGTTTTCTCAGTTGCACCGAAGAATGTGACACGGGTGCAGATTATGTTATGCCTAGACGCAAACACATTCCTCTTTACTCTAATATGCGGCGAGTCATAAAGGTCCAGCTATAAGAAATAAATAAATCTTACGTCTGTCTGTCCTTTGGTAAAGACATGATGCCAAGTTCGGTTGGAAGTACAGTAGTTTATTGGTTCAAATGCTTGAGCAAAACAGTTGGAAATGTCTAATAGCAATATACATAAATAATTGAAAGTTTGTCCTTAATTTCAACATTCATAGAACACGTTCATGTGCACAGGAGAGAACTCAGATGCAAACACAAACCGTGCTGCAAAAGGATGAGCTGCTCTTCTCTAATCCTTCTGAAACCATTTAACTTCAACAATCACACATCTAGGCCTACTTGGTGTTATTCATTAGTTTTCAGAGACACACATTCACAGGTCCTATTTTGCAACCTTGTAGTAAGTAAGTAATTGCTCCCTTTTTAACTGAGCGCTATGATTTCAATGCACAACTGCAGTTTTCGCTGTCTAGGTGTTGCCGCAGGCCATCTATTAGATCAAGGCCATTTTCCATAGCGCTTTGACTTGAAACGTGCTATAGGAAGCAACATGGCCTTTTGGCGTCATAAACAAACAGTGAAGCGGTAGCAGAAATGAAGAGGAGCTCGAAGTGACAGACAGAGAGATCAAGGTCCCGATGAATGGGACATGCAGAGATAAAAGCGTTTGTTTACCCCAGAGTTTAGATGTTTAGTCAAAACGGTGATGAAAAGATTTTACCCCATGCAACCTTCAAAGCCTGTTGGACCATGGAGTCACCATTTCCACAACTTAAACAAAATGTTGTTTGGTCCAAAAATATATATAGAAAATAAAGTATACTCGCAACATTTTGTCTGGTGTAATAGCAGTACTTTTACAATACCCAGTTTACAATATGATTTGGTAATCGTTAAAACTGCATTAGGGCTGAGCCATGTGATGTTAACATTTTAATCGTCTAACATGTTCTTTTGACCATATTGTTGTGATTCGGTGCTTCTCTGCAAACTTTGAAACTCTTAATGATTAATAAATGAAAAATTGTGTTGGAACTGACTCGTAACTACTAATAAGATCTTTCTCCCCCTAATGTCAAGCCCTTGGTACAACTGATGCTTCAATGGCCTATATGTTGACACGCAATTATTCAATTTATTCTGTAAATTGCCCCTCTGGGATAGTAATTGATATATGCATGACAAAATAACAGAATAAATTACATCCCTGATAGCCAACATGTTTTGGGGTAAAGAGGTGAGGTCTAATTTAAGAATTATCATTCATATTCAGTGCAACAACAAAACACTAGGCTTAATAAGGTTTGCTTCCAAACCAATTGCTGCCAAACTACAAAACCATTTGCCTGCAATGAGCAATAACGCCTAAATTACTTCCCATTTGCCCTTTCCTCTTGTCACAAGTAAACGCTGCAGTGCAGTGTCCCCCACAACTTCAAAATGCTCTCCACACTAATTTATAAGTTTTACAAGTGAAAGACGCTTTCACAACAGTTTTGGATGCAAAACATTTGGAGATGGCTGAAATAAAAATGTGTTCCAAATGTTGCAGTGCCAGTGATGTTCTAATGGGCCTTTGCTTTTGTGGAGTCAAAACATCTGTTATTTATCACAGCCACAGCCCACAAAGGTCAGGGGGATTTTTCAGTGCGGAGCAGGCTGGGGTATTTTAGACCCTGCACATGGTTGAACTTGTGGTTGTCTGCACAGCTGAAGAATGGCCCTGAACAGCAGATGGGTAAAGGCCATTAACTCCAAATGTACGGTGTTAGGGTGGGAGTGGGAAGTGGGAGAAAAACATGGAAACATCTACATAAAGATCTCTGTAGCCATCTAGTGGTGATGGGAGGGAACTGAGTGTAACAGTAGGAGGAAACATAAGTCAGAGGAACAACATTGTGGTTTCCTGATCTCAAAATACAAGATGCGATGCATCTACTTGTGTGAGTTTCCGCATTATCAAAATATCCAGTGCGCTTCTATGAAATCTCAATGCAGAAATATATACATTCGACAGCCTAGGCCTACTCTGTCTAAGTGTACATATTGCTAGTTGGTTAAAATATTTAACACATTAAAATAGAAAACATTCTACACCTTTAATATTCAGAATTATTCATCTAAAAAATGCTGGATGCTTTTGGATTTCATTGCTTGTCCTTGAGCAAGTTTAGAAATACACATTCAGGAAGAAACATTTGGTTGAACCACCATTTTATTTGGTATAATTTAAAATCATCTCACTGTTAGTTCATTTATACAAATATGATTGTTATATATAAAACAATTACAGATTCTACAAGTCAAGTTCCCAGTGTAAAAGCGTAGTACCACGCACACGTAGCATACAGCTCAGGGACACAGGCGTCTGTTCACTTCCACCGAGTGAGATCAAGACAGACGCGCTTACCACAGTTTTTCACTTGCACCAATCATTTGACCCTCTACAAATGTATGATACATCTATATTGCTCAAATTGTTATAAACCTTTTGTTGCCCTTCAATTGTTCAAGACGTTTTTCATATGCCAAAATCTAACTTTACCACGCACCTGCTCAGGATATATATGAAAATATTGGGAAAGACTGTCTAAAGTGAGGACAAATTTGGATATTTTTAAAAATATAAAATGCATAAAAACACTCTAGTCTATGGTAAGGTCATACATGACTGTTTGACTGAAAATACTTGTGACAAAAGCATTTCGCAAGAAGAGTGCTAAAGGATGTAAACACTACAAGCTGCAATTGTGCTGATCTTTTACAAATGAATAAGAGATGCTGCTTAAGTTGGAAGTTTAGCACTTGTGATACAAGGTGGCTCCAAATGTTAGACAATAACCTGAACAATTTAAAAATGAGCCCTTAGTTGGTGTGATGTGTTTTACGGTCACATGGCACTTTGGGTGGAGGAGCTTGTGGTGGTCTTTGGTTTGGATAAGGCACTAGACCAAGTTTAAGGCTCTTACAGTGGAAAGAATTCTGCTCAATGATTAATGCAGTTATAATAATGTGCTTCCTCTTCTATGAAATTAATAACAATCTTTACAATGCAGTGGTTATGGTCATCTGAAGCAATAAAATACAAATACAAAAACGAACATTAAGTGGTGGTTTATGAGTGTTAACTATAATAAAGACATCTTACTGATCAAATAAACATTATTACAAAAAATATATTCGACTTTGGCCTTAACCGTACAGTTAGGTTAAAACATTTATAAATGGATAAATTTTACAGAGTAAATTAAACAAAATACAGTCTCTGACCCAATGTATCCACAAATTATTTCTTTGACATGAATAAACCCGTCAGCTCGAGTCTCAAGAGTAAGACACAGACAGAGGAAAGCCACGACAACCCAACTTTCACTTTGAGAGACCCATAGCAGTGTGGGTTAATTTAGCTAAGGCCTTGCTCTGTGATTATTGCAAGGACACATGGTTGGTTGCTTTTAATGGGCTGCTTATCTCTTTATGGTCTGGACCCTTGGTGCGTGGCACTGAGAGACTCTCGATGCCACAATGAGCACTGTAGCTTCTGAGTCGAAGCTCTAATCTGAGGATATATAGGCTAAGCCAAAATGACATTTGCCTGGGAAGTCATTCACCTTGTCTGGACTCAAACCAGCTTGAAATTAAAATGTGTTCATCTTCTGCCGAGAGGTTTATTGGCAGCTAAATTGTAAGTTGTGACAATTCAAACTTGAGATGCAACCTAGGTGAGAGTATGAGGTAGCAAATATTTCTCCACCCAAACTAAGGCAAACCTCTTCTCTCCAGTCAATCAGGGTAGCTTGCTTGGTTGGTTTAGATATAATTATGGCTTTAGACAACCATGTTCAGCAATTATAAGGCAAAGCAGAGAAGCTACAAATCTAGAACTGATGTAAATCTGAGACGTGCACATATTAAAGTTAAAATGGAAGAAAATCAGGAGATTAGGTCCGCCTTTGGCAAAGTCACTTTGGTGATGGCGTCAAGTCCTCCAGGAGATCAAGGAGGAGAGGAAACAGAAGATGAAACTCTGTCTGGGGCCAAGGGCTTGAGGACAATCTTTGTTACACAGCGATCCTTGTCTCAAGTGGATCTTCACAGTCCAGGTCAGGAAGGCGTTCATTATAAAAGCACACACTTCTTGGTATTCTTTTTCGTGACAGGATACAAGACTGCCCTAACAGCTTCAGCGAACACCTCCCGGACACCTTCCTGCAGGAGAGCTGAACACTCCATATATTTAACCGCACCAATCTGCTTGGCCAAAGAATTGCCTTGTTGCTGCGTGGTAGGAGCCAGGCCCTGCTCTTTCAGCTTCTTCACTGTTTCAGTATCACACCTTAAATCTCTCTTTGTGCCCACCAGAAGAATAGGCACATTGGGGCAATGGTGGGACACTTCAGGGTGCCATTTGTGCCTGACGTTGGCATGAGATGAAGGGCTACCAATGGAGAAGCAGATGATGAAGACGTTGGTCTGTGGATAAGACAGGGTGCGAAGACGATCATACTCTTCTTGGCCTGCTGTGTCCCACAGGTTAAGGCTGACAGTGCGACCATCCACACTCATCTGAGCACTGTAGTTATCAAATACTGTAGGAATGTACTCTTCTGGGAAGGCATTGGTGGTGTAAGAAATCAGAAGACAGGTTTTACCTACAGCCCCATCTCCCACCACAACACACTTTATGGTCTGCATCCTGCCAACGACCCCTGGGGCTGGAGCACCTGACCAAGCAAAAATAGTGAATGAATATGGGGCAGACCATTACATGCATCAAATATCCTAAACGCACACATTTCAATAGGTATACTAAAGCAAAACAGCTTCTGAGAGAGCAGATGTCAACCCAAGGGATGAAGCGTATTGATAGAACATTTATTTTGGAGTTTCTGAAACGATGGAGGCAAAAAATGCGAATTACGAGGTTTACGTGTATACGACATACTTTGTGTAAACTGATATTCTTGTTTAGTCGTGGTAAGAAAATGTCTCAAAGTCTCAGCCCAGTAACATAAAAAGAACTAGCACAAAGTCACAAGAAGATTCAGAAAACAGAATAAACTTCTAAACGTGAGCTAACAAGCTAACTCGCTGGCTAGCAAGTCGACGTAATTTACCAAACAGGGTTAATGTTTGATGTAGTTGATCACGATACCACACAATTACAAAACGTACCATGGCGTTGAAAGAAAAGGATCAAATGTAAGTTTTGATCGGATCTATTGCAATTCACAGTCAAATTACTAAACACTCATGATACTAGGCGTTCCCCAATGGCTAGCACTTGGCTAAGGAACTAGCCTTGAGTGGCTAAAAAGTTAGCTACTTTATCAACAAGCCGATAGTTATTTTTTCAAAGATCTCCCACAAACTATGTATCAGAGCATGCAATAAAATCATACTCTTGCATCAAATGCCCTAGATGCACTGGCAAATGTTTTATGCCGTGGTTGAATGGAAACGCTTAAAATTCTTAGTAATTTGCGACTTACCGCCACTTAGTTTTCGATCTCCTTTTGCTGGTTTGGGTCAATCACAGCCGCATCCGGGGAACCGCACAGTACGTAACAGAACGTACAGAACCAAAGCCCACTGGGAGATGTAGTTTTTTGAAAGCAAAGCATATTTCAACACAAGAGGCGCTGTTACTTTATATTATTACTTAATGTGTAATCAACATTTTTGTCTTCTTTGAACCATATATTGGAATAATGATAGAGGTGATTTATATATTTATATGTATGTGCATATATGTATATACTATTTTTATTATTATTATTTTATTAATTAATTGTTTAATTATTATTATTTAATATGATTTGTAATTAATAATTATGTATTATTAATTATTTAATATTAATTGATTTATTATTGTATTAATATTTTTGTTTATAAGAGTTCTTCTATTGAGTTTTTTTTAAACTTCCTATCTTATACTATGTATGTGTGTATGTATATATATATATATATATGTGTGTAAATATACATATATATACATTTATATATATACATTAAATATATGTATGTGTGTATATGTATACATACATATACACATTATACATAAATTAGATATATTATATATATAAATATTATATCTATATCTATCTATAGATATATAGATATATCTATATAGATATATATAGATATATAGATATATCTATATATATATATATATATATATATATATATATATATAGATATATATAGATATATATAGATATAGATGGATAATAAAATTGACCATAAATGTTCACTTCCTTTTAGGACATAATTTTCTTATGTCACTTGTCACAGTTCATATGACTATCAGTTGTTTACATACAGACAATTCCTTTTGAAGTCTTTTGGATCAATGCTGGACATATATGAAGACTGCAAAAGACTTTATGTCCCACACCCTAAGAGACCCTTGACTATTTGACTTCTTTATTAGGACAGGTTAAGAGGCCAACCCAGAGCGACAACCGGACACTCCAGAAAACAAAGACGCACCATTTTATTGCTTTTCCCAAGAGGGTTTTGGCGTCACTGCAGACTATAAAAAGAAAATTCCCACTGGGACCCACACAACTACAGGCACCCTCCAACCCAACCTCTGCACCCCTGTATTTTACCAAGACATTCCATGAGACCAAATGTGGTATATCCATGACAACTGAAGTAGTCTGACTGACATGAGACGGAGAGGCTGAAAGACAAAATGTAGGGCAACAACGCAGGGATGCTTTGTTCAACTTTTATTTACCAAACATTTGACTGAACACCAACCAACATTATAATTAAATCATAGTTTATTGTTCTTTTTCTCCGTATAAAATTACAGTAAAGGAGCTCCTTATTTACTGTCTAAAGTGCATAGTCCCAGGAGCCCCTTTTTGAAATGCAATGCCAACTGAATACTGTTGTACCAAACTCTGATCTTAGTGAGAGACACCTTATACAAACATAATTATAACAAATTTAAAATCAATGTCAAACAACACAATACATTTTCACTGTTTAATTTAAAACAAAAAAACTAAACATTTTTTCCAAACTATCCTAAAATACATTTTGGGAACAGATGCGTTGAATAGCTGTCCAATGCCTGCAGAGGACAAAAAGGAACAAGAGGTAGAAAGAAAATCAAATTAAATTTACCCATGTTTTTTGCTTTCAAATTTAAAAACAAATTACCCACTTAAAGAATTTGCAACGAAAAAAAAAGGCACAGACATTCACTTCCACAAAGGCTGGGTAGATGTTGGAGTACGAGCTATTTTGGCACTAGGAATACGTGAAGGGATTTTAGCACTAGTAGCCACTTGGTTGGTAGGCGCAGTTGTGTTGGCAGTTTTACTTCGAGCTGCGGATATGACAGCCGTACGAATGGTCTTAGCAGTGGTAGAGGTGGTGCTATTAGTTACCCGGGGTGGAGAGGGAATCTGAGTCTCAGGGTTTGGAGCGAGTCTTTTGGTCACACGCAGTGGAGAGCCTCGGATGAAAGCTGGTTGGTTTGAGACAGACATTTTTTCTGGCTGGTCTGAGGTCCGATGAATCTGGGTGGGTTTTGTTGACGTTTGCGGCTCGTTCCGGTTTGGCTTCTCCCTTGTGCTGTTACTTCTTTTGATGTCAACTAGAGGAGCGACAAGTCTGGATACAGGAGATGTTCTCATTGATATGGTGCGAGTTGGACGGTTTGCAGTAGTTGTGTTTGTAGTTGTTGTGCTTCCATTTGAACCTTCAGTTTTAGACCGTACGCTGGGATTACCAGTGCTGTTGGTAGGACTTGCACGTGAAACAAGTCCCCTTTTTGCTCCGATCCCTCTACGCACCGGGACCTTCATAGTCCTGGTCTCTTCCTTTGATGCTGGAGACCCCACAGGCGCTCCATCTCTGAGTTCCACTTCCCGCTCTTTCCTCCACTTGGAGCAGAGGCTTGGGGCGGGTCGAGGGAGAGGGGAGGATGGGGGGGACAAGGCATCATAAGACCGCAGGCCTTTGACCAAAGTGTGACACTCCAGCAATTCACCCACACGAATGTATGACTTTGCAGTGTCCTGCTCCTGAATGGGCAAATCTGAATTCTCTCCAGGTTGGGACTGGGTTAACTCTGGTAAACTTGAAGGCATCCAGTTCCCTCCCATGGGGGTGAAGGCCATTTCCGAGCTTGCATGATTGTTTTTATCAGGTGGCACATCTGATGTAGCTATGGTTAAGGTACACTTTGCTGCAGTGGACACTTTAATTTGTACGTCTGTATAAACCAAAGTTTCGGACTGGCTCTCAGATTTTTGATAATGTGACGGTCCAGCCTTTGTATGATTCTTAGTTTGAGAAAAATTTGGACACAATTCATTTAGCTTTTTAAAAGGGTCATTATTGCTTAAAAGTGGATTACTGAGGATGTGCATTTGATTGTCAGTTTGACAAAGTGGGGATATAGCAGCAGAGTTTGTCAAAGAACTGGGCAAAAAGTCTGTTTTCATTTCATGCAGTTTGTGTTCATTTGAAATATAATTTTTTACGTCACATGTAAATTTTGAATGGCCGTGCAAACCGAAGGAAATATCGTTGGGCTCATGGTGCCTAATTTTGTAACGTTCATGATGAGAGTTTGAAAAAGATGAGTCCAGCACAGGTTCCTGCTCATTAGGTGAACATGTGCCATCAGTGTCAGGGGAACTACAAACCGCAGCGGTGGTTTCATGGTCGGACGAAGAGTTGGAGAGACAAGTTTTTGATGTGGGGCTGCTCCCAAGCTCTGGAAAGCGATTTATAGTGAATGAGTTATGCCGACGAACACTGTCACTCTGAAGGTAGTTTGAGTTTTTGCGAGCGTCCACACCTCTGAGGCTCCGTCTACTCCAAGTGGACCTCAGGTTCTTCTCCAGCAATTTCTCTAGTTCATCTTGGTTCTCCGGATTCTGAGGCTCTCTGGCCAGGCTCAGACTCAGGCCCAGGTCTAGTCCTGTACAAACAGCCACGGAGCGACGTTTTTCCACAATCTCACGTTGACGTTCCAACCTCTTCTGCTCCTTCAGCTCTCGGTCACTATTCTCCTGTAAAAGCATGAAAACAGGTTGATACTACAGTAGAAATCCATGTATTATTTTGTACAAATCTATTTATGCGTCTAACCTGAACAGCTCTTTGGAAACGAAGGCAAAACATATGGAAGATCCTGCAGGCCTCCTCCAGTTTAAATGTGCTGTCATCTTCACAGAAGAAGTCCACCAGAGCCTGACTGGACATCCGCATACCCTCAATTTCATCTTCCACCTCCCGCAGTCGCTCCTCAGCCATCTGCAAATGTAAGGTTTTTATTAAGACATCAGTGTGAAAGACACGTCACACACCCTAACATTCTGCCAGTTTGAGTTATACCTCCAGGAACTGTGCGTGGAGTTGAATCTCTGGCTTGGACTGAATATCGACCTTCAGGGTCAAAACTCGGCTTTTCAGTTTCGAAAGGTCCTCTAGGACTGACTCCATGCAGAGCCTGAGGGAGGAGACCAAGAAAAAATGAAATACTATGCCTTTTCCAGCACATCACACATTTTCTTCCAGTACGTGTTTATCTCAGAGGCCACTTTGAACTTGTCAAATATTCATTAAAATATTTGGCACTTGGCTTCAGTAACAACAGTTTCTTGACTTAGAGTTGTGGTATTAAACAGAGGTCTATGTGTTTGCTCATTTGTTGAACGTGATGTGTTGAGATGCATTTTGGGAAGGTACTGACCTGGAGGCGGGGCCCACATGGCCTAGTTGGCTGGGAAAAGACAGCAAACTCTGGTCCTTTTTCACAGCTTCCTGTGTAGACCAACACAAGTGATTATCAAGCTATTGTGTCAAAAGCACAACAGCGCATTGCGAATGTTTCAAAAACATGAGCACAGTGAACAAGTCTGGAAAGAGAATGTGAAGTGGCTACAATTAAACAGCAAAGACATTGGTAAAAAAAAAATACTTATACTGATAATCTCAAGGATTTTTAGGGAAAGGAAAGCTCATTCTTACCATTGCAACAAAATGCAGAAGATTCATGCCTGGCTTGTTGGCTTTAGTGTCTGCGAGCTTGAGCAAAGAGGGAATGCGGAAACCTGCAGCATTACCAGCATAGCCACCCTGAGAATCAACACAAAGTTACAAAGTTAGAGAAACAACACGCACTTCCACATGTACAGGCAACTAAACAAATATAGACACAAAAGGCAGGCTAACTCAGTCTAGCACTGAAAAACGGACAGTCTTTTGTATTTGAGAGATAAAGATTTGTGGTTTAAAGAGAAAGGAAAAACACACACATAATATAGATACACTCACAGCGTTCATATAGTTTCCTGCCTTCAGCACCAGTCGTAAGATGGAGTGTAACTCAGGACAGCTCAGCAGTTCTGAAAAGTAAGGAGACAGGGATTCAATGCTGTGCTGTCAGGTGTAAAACAATATATTATATACTGTTCTTAAAGGTTGTGCTAGAATAAATCTCCAACATTGCTCTGAAGTGCTGATGAGTGGAACAAAGTTTGCGGACTGTCAAATTGCTCTTTAATTTCCATGTCTCAATGATCACATTAGCATTTTGCCTACCAACTCAGTAAATAGCACAAAAGCATTTAGGCAGTCTGACTTTAATAGGTTTCCAGAAGTTAGGATGGACACACTCCCTGCTGTTACATTACCTCGTGCCGCCTCCCTCAGACATCTGGCTGCCACACACAAAGAGGTCACGGCGGGGTCAAACTCTTGTTGCAGGATCATGGCATCCAGACGCAGACGAAAACTAATGCGAGAGGA
Organism: Eucyclogobius newberryi; assembly: GCF_026437365.1. Taxonomy (NCBI): domain Eukaryota; kingdom Metazoa; phylum Chordata; class Actinopteri; order Gobiiformes; family Gobiidae; genus Eucyclogobius; species Eucyclogobius newberryi. Next base: position 22,356,345 of record NW_027315735.1, on the reverse strand, counting down.
GACGGAATGAGTTAGGGGTGGCGAGTGATAATGGTGACAAAAAGGCACTCCTGATCAGTCAACAGTTAAACAGCATGTGTCAAGACAAAGTGCAGCACGTGAACAGGATGCGACGCAGGCAATCGAGGGGAATTATCCGAATATGAGACGTACCTGGGGACTTCAACCAAGAGCAACATGAAAAGGTCAGGCTCCCCTAGACAGCTCCGCTCCCCACTAAATCTCTTCAGGCGGGGTATCTTAAAAAAAAAAAGTCAAAGTAATCAAGTGAACTGGTATTAGTATTACAAGTGAAGACGGAGGGGAAGTTGCATTTACTGTATGTTAAAAGTATGTTTACCTCATCGCCATCAGGTAACAATTTGCAAAGCTCTGAGAGTTTTTCAGCTCCGTAGCGATCCCCTGCACCAGTCCTGATATCTTCCACAATCTCCTTAGGCTGCCTGAAGAAATGACAACAATAACATTAGATCCAATAGACAACACAAAGGGACCAGTGCCATCTTGTTGAGTGCGATAGGAAAATGGCATCAAACACAATTTGAACGCGCTCTTATCGGCTTATCAGGCTCTGGCACAGCAAAGTGCAAAGTAAGAGGGTGGACTGACGCCAAACTGACGGCTCGAGGTGGCAAATCCACAAGACAAATAAAAGGCAGGCAAGGGTTTGTGGGGACTTCAAGGTGAAATAGTACTAGAAGCAGAGGAGACGTTTAGATGTTTGACTCTTTGACCTATGACTTCGTTCCTTTACCTGTTTCCGGATTTCCTGAGTTTTCCCATTAGAGCTCTCCCTCCCCAATACCTCATCCCACTCATTCACACGCCGATGTGCAGCTATTCCTTTAAAAAGTATTTTCATGTGAGGGACAAGTTTAAGGAGATGTTTAATACTACCACAGATTAGAAAAAAGAAACATGACTTTCTTTTTGTTTCCATTTAACAAAAAGCAGGAGAGTAGAAATAAACCATATGCAATATAAACACGTCAAGGTGAATTGAGGTGACCACATACAGAATGCACACGTGTCTTGTAATATCACATCTCATAAAAGAAGTCTACTCTATGCATGTCTATGTTAATATGTTTAAAAAGGATTGACTCTTGAAATACAAGTCTACACATCCAGTTTGTTCTAACTCTACTTATTATCCTTTTGAGTCAAAGTCTTCAAAAGCAAGCATACAATAGAGGTTCAAAGATGGTGAATACAAAGACACCAGTAGGACTTATTGTTAAGGGGGTAGTTTCTCAAAACATATGAAAAGACATAGACATATGCAACTTTTACCTCTGTTTTATAAGAACATTTGTTATAGACCTCCTACACCTGTTCCTTGTAATACACACCACACATCCTCTTCACACTCCAGATGCAGCCGGCTATAATATAATCACTTCTCAACTGAACCCAAACCACAGATAGCTCCCTTGGGCACGATTATGTACTACTCTCCAAACTAAATTCACCTTGTACAATTTGTTCAGCGTATTCTTATTCTAGACTTAAGCCCATTGTGTGAATAAAGCATAGGCCAACAGTCAAACCGCTGTATACTATGCCAATAAAGATGTTCAGTTGGGGAAAAGAAGAAGAGAGTTTATATGATCAGTTTGTAGTGTGGGACTTACATTTTAAATTGCCGCAAAAATATTCCAATGTTCATACTGCGCTTTGAATCCAAAAGAGAAATCTAGAAACACAAAACGAATGAAGAATTGGTTTTCGGGTGATTTTTGCTGTTGGGGGTGAAATCAGGAAAATGTTCCAACCTCCTCCTCTGTGTCATCTTTTGGAGATAAGCAGCGCAGCAGCGTGGACCTCCGCCTCAGTTGTCTGGTTCTGTCCTGAGGCTTACTATCTTTCTGTCCAAACAACTCATCCAAAGAACTGAGATCAATGGGAAACTCGTCTTCATCCAGGCCTGCCCCGGTCCAGACACTCTTCCGCCCCTCCACCCTCTCTTTGGGGATCCGCTCCCAGTTGAGTTTCCTGAGCCGGCAGCGAACGCTGTCCTCCCGACTTACAGCTGATGCATTCGGGGGCCCGGGTGGTAAAGGGGGCGGGGGCGGAGGAGGCGGTGGTGGCGGAGGGGCTACGGGAGGCGACTGTGGAGCGGCCCGCACCGAATCCATGGTGGTCACGTCCATAGGGCTACCATGAAGAGGCTGTGTCCCACGAAAGGCACGCTGGAGAGTTGGAAGGCACTTTTTACATCACCCTCATGCCCATCGGACTTTAGTTCAAAGGTCCATCATGAGATCCAGTCTAGAATGTAAGCAGAGAGCAATCAATTAAGCAAAATCAATTGAGCATTCCAACAGTTTTGCAATGCTCTGCAACTCAAAATCATGACCTCACCTGAATATTTCAAATATGTCTGACACCTGGCTTTGCTTCTCCTTTCATTAGCATCTGCTTTGACTGCAATGTAACAACAGCCTCAGACTTAAGCTTGTAACCCCTTGTTCATCTTTCAGGTTGGGTTCAAGGTTTTTGGGGGAAAGTCCAGGAGCAGTACTCTGAGCTCTGACCCACTACTACAGTCTGTTTGAACAGCTTGTCCCGTCCTGTTCAGTTTCACCTCCACACGCCTGCAGCATGGGCCCTCTCCTCTCTAATTAAAACACAGTGGGACCCCCACAAGAATACTAAGGGCACGCAGCTAACCACATACTAAACGTGACACATACTTGAAGATGCTATGTTCATCGTGGGAGGTAAACGACCAGCTGCTCAAGTGTAAGATTTATAACAAGATTAGTAATAGTCAGTGATTCAGAGGTTAAAAGTGTCAGCCAAGAACCTTAAATTATGACATGGTATTTTTATTGGGAGTGAGAAAGAAATGGGCTACTCTGAATCATCCTTTCGACACATTCTTTCATGCGCCACAAGAGGGCGCTGCGTAGATCGCCATATGTCACTCACCTGGCTTTATTCTAAGTTTGTGAAAAAAGTAATTCAGTTCTAATTTGATACAAGTTGATTTGTTTCAATACTTGAGACACAATAATCTTTAAATGACTTTCGAGCAGAAGACAGCAAAAAGTAAAAAAAAGAAGTAACAAAACAAACCTGAACCTGCCTTGGTAAATTAAAAATGTGGGTTTAAACTCATTTTACACACATAATTCTAGCCTTTTGATACTAGCTGGCAGGATGACGTAAACCCAAAGGCCTATAGAAAGTAAGTTGATAAAGTATTTCAGTTTCATTTTGATCAGTAAATCATTTAGACTTACCTAATCCAGGAGTAAAACAGAGACGCTACATCTCCACACTGAGACGCTCACACGCCAGCCACAGGTAAACATCCAAACTTGTTATTTGCGCGGAGCCGTGTGTCTGGGGCCCGTTCCCTCCGCCGCAGTCAATTCTCTCCAGTCTTTCTTTATTGACTGCTGCCTGGAGTTGTAGGGGAACTTCACAGCTCCACATGAACGAGAATGAGCGCGCCCCCGCGGCCTGATATGGCTTTATTGTGTCCTCCCACTTTTCCCAGGGGCTGGCTGGATCAGGGGATTCAGGTGGGAGTGCTTTAGTGGAGCAAATACTTTAGACATGTAACTTCTCAACTTTACAGCTGAGAACAACCTTTTTCATCTTTGAAATCACAACAATAGAGCAACTTTTGCACAAAAACAGTCCTTAAATATGTACTGTAGGCTACTTTCATTTTAAAGATCTCACAATATGGTTCACACTTGGATATTCACCTCAAAACTAGTGCTAAACCTGGACAAATTCCAAAACTAAACCTGGACTAGATTCTGACTAAACAAGGACTAGAATAGGACCAAACCAAGTCCAAATCAGAACTAAATGAGATCATTAGGACCAAATAACAAACTCTTACAGTCACATTTTATTCAGTATAAACACAGAAAACTTTACACTTATAGCTAGGACAGATATTTTTGTGAATCTAGATAATATGTAGATATTTTGATATATATTACACTTATAGCTAGGACAGATATTTTTTGTGAATCTAGACAATATGTAAATGTTTTGATATATATTACACTTATAGCTAGGACTGGAGATATTTTTGTGAACCTAGATAATATGTAAATGTCTTGATATATATTAAAAAAAAATGAAAAAAACATGACACTTTTATTCAGTGTGATGAATCTCAGGTCATCATACAGTGTAGTGCAGAGAGCCTTGATCTGCAGACTGTTTGAGAACTGAGCAGTGGGAGCAGAAGGCTATCAGATATAGGAAACGCTGTCCATATCTCCACCCTGTGCTCCCATCGGTCCATAGCCCCATAGGTGAGGAGAGGTTACATGTCCCCTGTGGGTGCTGACATCTCCAGGCTCTAGTTTGTGGACTGAAAACACAGAGCTTTCATCCAAGGTGCTGGAGCGCTCCTGGCCCACGTCACCTGGTGGTCTCAGGTAGCCCCTCTCTGCCCTGCGCTGACAGGTAAACGTCATCACTTGTGAGTCTGCAGTAATTAGGAGGTTATGACCCCAGAGATGTGGTTATTGTTGTCCCAGTGCAACGGGGCATGTTATAGTGAAGCTGTGCCAGAATCAACCTCTCTCAGGAAACTTTACTTTCTATTCAGTTGGAGCACAGTGCAGCGCTGAGAATATAAGGAAATGCCACTGTTGAGAGACAGCTGCTTTATGGGCCATAAAAAGCCTGTACAGCACAATTCAACATCTTATGCCAGCATCCTTGTCTCACAAGCAGCCAACAGTGATTAATGAAAGGGGGAATTAACTTGGCATCATGCACATTTTGCAACAAAAGTCTGAGCTTGTCCTCTCACTTTTGCATAACAGTGGGAAAAAAGCAGTTTTAGGCAGAAGTGATCTCAAAACTAACTGACAAATAGTAGATCTATTGGATAATTATTGTGTAAATATGTTAAGGGCTTAATGTTATTATTTGCTATGTCTGAATATGAAACAAAAGAGTAATCTGCCACAAAAGCATTTCACATTACAAAAGTCTTTTAATGACAAGGCACGCCACTGAGAACACATTTGCTTCCAGGACCATGTTGTGTCAAAGCTTTGGCATGTGAACATCTAAAATCCAACATGATGAAAAAAACTGAGATTTTGTGTTTGTCCTAATGTGGCAATGACCTCTCTGCTGACGATTGGTCAATATATTTTACTTAGAAGCCATTTGAATAAAGAAATCAGGATTAACAGGATTTCATTTTGTACTGTAGCCCTTCGCCATTTCTCCATCATAATCTCACTTTGAAGTCGGTCTCAGGTTATGTAAGGGTGAGGGCTATTAGCTCCTTCCTCCCTGTACTTACACACTTATAATGGCAGCTCACACAGTCACACCAACACAAAACATAAAATGACAAATGCATTGTGCAGAACCTTTTGCCATGAGTATTGGATTATGTCTGACGGACCAGCTATAACTGCCATTTCACAGAGCAGAAATGAATCTGGTTGTAATGAAATGTTGAGCCAACAATTGATTTTCTATGCTAGATGCTCCAATTATACATAAGAAAACTTCCATGTTTCAGTGCTTAAATTGGTTGTCAAAGGCCTAGTTGTTGTTTATGGGCCTTTTGGTGGAAGTGGTACCAACTGGTTCTTGGACTTAGGCTGTGTTAACCACCACTTTGTTAATTGTGTGTGTGTGTGTGTGTGTGTGTATGTGTGTGTGTGTGTGTGTGTGTGTGTGTGTGTGTGTATGTGTGTGTGTGTATGTGTGTGTGTGTGTGTGCCATTCTTAGATGCTATTTGGTTAGGAAGTCAGAATCAGAATTGTTGTCAGTGAACGAAAATAAAAAATCACAAACTATGAACTTCAGTGATAAGATGCAACAAAACAACAAAAACTGTGAATGTGAGCACTTTATAGTCCTGTGTCGTCTTAATTCTGTAATGTTTTTGTTTGTCCTCTGTGTAACTTGCCTAGGGACTGTAGATGGAAATAATCATTATTGCTATAATCTGCCATATTTACACTATCATTCACATGTATTCATTACTATGCACTGTCCCTAATAAACAATAATTTAAAAAGGCATGAATAAAAAATAGGGTTGGGTTAACTAAATAAGACACAAATAGACTTTATATAGTTCATCATATAGTTCGCAGTGTTATCAGACATACACATGCAATATAACACAATACTAAACTAGATCACAGCTTGAGCTTGTGCCTGAAGATGCAGAAAGACATTCCTTTAATGTGCTGTAGGAAACATGGTAGTTGTGATTTCCATAAAATAAATAGGTCAATGCGACTTGATGTGTATTTGAAAGTATAGACGAAGTGGACGTCGCACCTGGGTTTGATCTGACATGGGGACAAGACGCTCGGTCTGGGGGAGGCCTTCGTAATCAATCCCAGCTTCTCTCCTCAGATCTTTTCATTCAGTACCCCAGCTGCGCTCCCGTCACGTGCACTCAGAGAGAACTGTCCGACAACCATTTCTGTTTTTGGTCAGACGCATGACCTGATAAGGAGAGACAGCAAAGAAACAGACGGCACAGTTACTCTTTTCCCACATAATGTCCCCCGTGTCTGCACAGTGCATGGGATCATTCTGATCACACGACAACTTAAGCATGCATTTTTGGACATTGCTGTACATTAAGAGGGTTCCTCCTGCTTTGAAATACTGGGGGTCGCAGACAGGCTAGTGCATTATGGGACAAACATGAGGAGCCAGAGACAAGAACCAGACTCTACCAGACAATGCAGAAAAACACAAACTAATATGACAGCATTGACATTTATCCTCAGAATGACTGAACAAGCCAATATGAATTGTATGATTTTGTATGCAACCTAAGTAAGCTCTTGAATGTTAAAATGAGGTGTTCGACATTTCTCTGTTAATTAAATTGTAAAAAAATATAATAATAAAGTTCTTCTGAGAAATATCTTTGGTTCAAGAGAAAAAATATTGAATCCATTGAAATGATGAAAATAATCACTGATCAAATCTTAATATTGGAGAGTCACATGACTTCATACTATTGGATTGCTGATTAACAGATATTTCTCTCTTTTTCTTTGAAACAATATCAGTAATAGTTTGTTTTTCAAGCTAAAAACAACAGATAACATGACTTTTCTGAACCCTGGACCTCAGTGTGCAGACCATCAGACTTCATGTCTGACAGAAGACAGGTTTAATCTGTTTTTCAATTTAATGCTTGTATTTTATTAATTTCATATTTACTTCATTATTGATAACACTATTTCTTCAGCTGATTTGTATGTATGTAACATAAAAAAAAGATTATTTTAGTGAGTTGGTGTCTCTCACTGTGTGTCAGTCATTGTCCTGTGGGGGTTGGGACAGACAGTTTGTCTCGACACATTTGTCCACTGTCGTTGCTTCAGACTCCTCTTAGGATTTCCTGAGACTCAATAAAGAGGATTATTAGCCTGCAAAAACAACAAAACCACCCCATGGACCTCGCTTCTACCTTCCTGCCCAGCTGTTATGGTCATTACCAGCCCCAAATACTGTAGCACTTCACTTAAGGCTGCAATAGACAAGACAATGTAGGCTTTTTCTCATCGTTTAAAACATCGTCTTTCCCTTGACAAGCACATATGTGAAATGAATCATAAATGATCTCAGCCAATCACTGGAAACCCATTCAATCCACTGATGACAAATTTGAGGGGAAAATGATTTTGTACCAAGTTGTGGCTGGGCACAGAGCCTCAGAAGGGAGCTAGTCTGTGCACATAGACATTGTAGAGCGCTGCCTGTGTGGCAAGAGTGATCACACAGTTAATATTCAAAGGCCTGGGACTGTTGTAAAGAAGCCACTAAATAGAGGCTGACAAAGCACGTCGTCTAAACAAAAGCTTCCCTCTAAGTAGTCTGTGTAGATAGCATGAAGTGCAGAGAACGGCCGGGTTTTGCTAGGGTGGTCATGTTTGGAGTCTATAGTGAGTTATTAAAGCGGGGCCTCCTGTTTTTCCTCCCCCACCGACGCATTAACACCAAATCCGGCCAAACCAAACCACAAATACTTCAATTGCTTCTCTGAGTTTTAAGTGTTTTATTCAGCGTTTCACAAGGTACTCTAAGTCTTTGTGCAGCTCATTTGTCTGATACAGCAATAATGAGTTTGTTCTGGATGGAACAAGCCATTATAAACATGTAAACAGCAATTAGAACATTACATAAAACTTTAAGTATTGATTGCAAATTGTTCATTCTTTGTATTGAATAAAGCCTCTCAAATTCCTTTCTACATCACCACACACACATTTTGCTATGCACATATACACACAGTTGCTTCAAGCTCCTAACCAGCTTTTCTGTGCCAACTGTGATGTCACCCACCGAGAGACAGTGGGACGTTGGCTCGCTGCCTGAGGGCGGCTGTGTCGGAGAGGAGCACAGCAATGTGGAGGGGAAGAAACAGGGGAGCTGGGGTTCTGGCTGGACTTCATGTTGGGGGTGCATGGATTAACCTCAGTGTTGTGCTTAAGCTCTAAATACGAGATGGTCCTGAAGCATCTTCAGGTCTGAGGGAGCCAGTACATTTCAGAAATCAATGATTTATGGACGACCTTGAAGGGGACGCCCCAAGGGATTAATCTTGCCTCTGCTCTCATCCCATCATTTCCACCAGCTCAGTGCGCCTGCTCTATCTGTTCATCCTTACTAAACAGTTGCATAACAATGCACCCTGGCTTTTGCTCTGGGACGGGAGCTGTTGGTAAAGCATGGCACCCTCGAGCCACAGTCTCACAAGCTGCAGGCCAACACTGTAGTAAGATGTTATGGCTGCAGCAGCTGCAGCAGCTCCTCTCGTTCACATCTGACACATGGATTTATTGATATGTTTCACATAGACTAAGCTGTTTCTGACACAAGGCTTCTTTAGTGTGGTCACCCAAACTATGACAAGAACAGACATTGTAAATGTGTATGATAAATGTTTTATTCAAAGGTCTTCATGACTCTGAATGCCACAGCACATTGACTCAGTGGGATACAGTAGGCCAGTCTAAGGACTTACTGCATGGGCTTCATTGTGCTCTGTAGAAATCACGTGCAAACGTGATGCTCTTCCTTCCTCTTTCTGTGTCTGAAGAGATGTGTCATGTTTGGCACACAGAAAGAAACTGGACAAAAGGATGAGAGTAAGATGGCCAGCTGAGTTATTTGGTCAAACCAGAAAAATGGACAGACCGGCTGTTGCTAGGCTCACTGTGTGTGAGAGAGAGAGAGAGAGAGAGAGAGAGAGAGAGAGAGAGAGAGAGAGAGAGAGAGAGAGAGAGAGAGAGAGAGAGAGAGAGAGAGAGAGAGAGAGAGAGAGAGAGAGAGAGAGCCTTCTGGGCGCGCTCAGTGAAAAGAAGCAGGCCTTTTTACTCATGACAACACACCACTCGAGACGCACTCAAATCACTCACAATTAGTATTATCAACCATTATCCCCACCAAAGCCTTCATTAACCTGCTGAGAGGACTTAATGAATGACCTACAAAGGAATGGGGAGCTTCTAATTGATAGGTTAAAGAAAAAAAATCATCTGCAATAAATACCCATTTTATACCTGATTAACCATCTAATTTAACATTTTTAAATAACCCTTTAAAATAAGTAAACAAATATGTAACCCAAATGTTATAGCATCCTTTGGGGACGAGGAAATTTCACTCATCCGAAGTTCAAACTAATTTTTGTTTACCATTTGTCAAGAGTCAACCTAGTTTCCCATTTGTTTTATTAGTATATGCATAAATGAATCAGTCTTTGTCCTCATGTCTTAAAGTCCTGTATAAATGTACATATGTTTGCATAGTGCTGTAGGTCGCTGAAATGTTGAGGCAAAGGTCTTACAAGGCTCAAGGCTACATTCTCCGCAGGGTTAAACAATGCATATAAGAAAAGCACCGCCCTGCCCAGAATCTATGGGTAGATCAAGAGATATCCACAGCTATTTGCCCCTCACATGGACATCTCAACTGCCCCTGGCTCTGTGTTGTGAAAATTCAGCATAACCTTTGAAGGAAACAGCCACCTAGGATTATCAGGGGCCATCCCTAAACATGAACCAGATTGAGATGGAGAGAGATCGCAGAGTGAAACAAGACCGCCACAGAATGGAAAAATAAACCGACCAATCGTGATGAAGATAAGTAGCATCCCCAGGGGCCAATGGCTGTTCAAGGGGCCCCTGGGTTTGGGGTCAAGGGTCAGCGCTGAGGTTTGTTGGTTATCAGCAAGTGTTTGGGGTTAGGGTAAGAGCCGACAATTCTGTGTGAAAATGGGTTTTGAGAACTCTCTTGAATGTAAGTTGGTGTAATCCCTCGTTTGGATTTGTACGATGCAGAACCTAAAGGTGCAGCGGTGTTGAGTTTGGTGAGGCTGAAGGTGTGAGAGGAAGTTAAAGAGAGTTGCCATGCGAGGTAAATGTTTTGTTAAAGCAGCTGCTGAAAAGTAACTGCCCTCTGAACTCGGATGCTTGACTGATGGTTGAGAAATCATCATAAATTAGGACCCAGCAATTAATTGAACTTGAATCGAGATCATGATTCAGTCATCTTTAATCGTTAATGATAGCGTGGTGCTTCTTAATTGAGAAGTCTACAGCCAATTCTCTAAGCGTGTGGTTTGGAGCACTTTGTTTGTGTTAAATAGTCTGTATTGTTTATGTTAAGGAAAACTTTTAGCAAAAACTGTGAAGAAAAAAAATAATTTACCATATTACCGTATACTTTTTTCATAATTTTGGCTGGGGTGCAACTTATATTCATACTTATATACTTATACTTATATACTTATATACTTTGAAGCGACTTATATGTGATATTATTTGTTATTTTCACACTTGCAACCGCATTTCACACTCCTTAAATATGTTTTTTTTCTTCTCTATTATGCATTTTTTTGGCTGGACTTATACTCCGGAAAATACGGTATTTCAATTGTATTTTTCATATTGCTCTGTCCTATTGTAAAGTCAAATTAACTCAATTTTTTTATGTATCATCATGTACCACATAAGGAAACTTTTTAACAAATAATTCATGTTAGGATCATGTTTTCTGTCGACATGGTGGGACAGCTACACATTGAGTGCCCTGCTATCTTGTGATTGTTCATCCACGGCCTCTGTTGCACACACTTATCTTATCTATGGAATTCCTAAAAAAGCCAACAGTGTCTTGGTTTATATACTCTAATTCACTGATTGCTGTCCAAACCAAATAGTGAATCAGTGCCAGATTGTGGAGTGATGGAGAGATGGGCAGCTTGGCAGATACAGTTATAAAAGTTACAACACGCCGCTCTCCTCCCCCAATACAAACACACTCTAACGTGAATGATAATAGCACTGATGCGGTTCGACGCCTGTTCCATTCACCTGGTGCGGGACATACTTCATTGAACTCTTAATGATCCTCCAACTGTGACCCAAGCGGTGCGGGGGAAGACACGGGTGTGGGAGGTGTAGAGGAGAAATGGAACTCGAGATGTTAGGAAATGAAAAAAAAAAGATCTCCATCTCTCTCTTGGCCTTGTTTCATAGGCAGGGTTTATCTGATCATCAGTGTTTATGAACGAATACACAAATGTTTCACAACTGCTTTATGCCACCATTTTAAACTTTATTGCAAAACAAAGGGGCTGTAAAATGAAAATAAAAAAGATCTTCCAGTTGCTGCTTGTAAAATGCTTTATTCACCCGCTCGCTTTTGCAGCCGTGGAAGAAGAACCGATTCTCAATTTTATTACTCAAATAAAAGTACAGATATAATAGAAGTAATATTAATACTGAAGTAAAAGTAACAGATAAAAAAGACTAAAGAGTATTTCACACAGATATTTTGTCAATAATAGCAATTGTGCTATTTTGTCTTGGAATTTTGTTTATATTTTTGTTGGAACGTGCAAAAAATAACCCTTTTTCAGTTCCATAAGAAAAAGAGGGTGCTAGAAATTTCTCAGTGTCTTTCCATGTTGGACGTCTTTCTCCCTCTCCTCCGTCTCCTCCTCCTTCTCCTCCTTCTCCTGTCTTCTCTCACTGCCTTTCACATTGTTTTGGTGCATTTCAAAGAAGAAACTAAACATGGTGAATTGAGTGTCACACGATGATGTCAGCCTCCAGTGACCCACAAGGCCACAGAGGCACTTTCAATTCCCCAAACTTTGCTGGTGCCATGGTCAAACATAAACATAGCATGCCTGATTACTTCCATAGGATGCGCTGACAATGAGGGCATCAATGTAGAGAACGCTGCGACTGTGTGCCATATCAGAGCTGGGACGGACCAGGGGCACAGCTCTGGGCACAGTGGGCCTTCACAGTTCAGCCTTTTGACATGAACACTCCTTTGAAGTGCTTTTTAGGGGAGGCCTGAGCTCTTTTAACATGTTGAAATGAATCTTTTGTGTGGGGGCCCTGACAAGCCCAAATCCCTTGGTTCTTATGGGTACAGCGCATTACTGTGTCAAACATGTCACACAGGATTTTTCTGAGTAAGACAAAATGCAGAGGTCAAAGATGAGAGTAAAGCGGTCAGAGAAATCATATGTCAATGTCAAGCTGTTCTGTCTTATTCTGTTTCTTATAACATTTCCTACACTTACATCTATAGGGCACTTGAACGTTCCAAACCAGCTCTTCGGAAGGCAAAATAATTTAAATAAAATCTTAAAACTTGTTTTCATCCAGTTACTTCAGTTTCATGTCAGTTACTTCAACAACATTCTATATGTCACAATTAAAGTATGAACTAATTGAGTGCCTGGTTGATGTCACGCAGGCGCTGTATGTTCTTGTATTGTGAGTGTTTTTATTATTATATTTTCCATGATTTTCCATTTAGCCAGTTTCAACTCCTTAACGCTTCAACCGATTTCAACATGTTATACCTCATTATGATCGCTTTCACAGTAGTACGTGTTCTATTACTTTTGACATTTGAACAACTTGTACGTTTTGCAGAATCTTCAAAAGTATTAGTACTTTTTCCCCATTTAAATGAATTTGGGCATTGAGTGTCTGCAGAATTCTTTAGGCTTTATTCTTTAAGAATTTTGTGACGGAGCCAGTCGAGCGAGAGAGAGAGAGAGAGAGAGAGAGAGAGAGAGAGAGAGAGAGAGAGAGAGAGAGAGAGAGAGAGAGAGAGAGAGAGAGAGAGAGAGAGAGAGAGAGAGGAGGAATGGAAAATATAATAATAATAATACAAAATTTGTGACATCACTCACAATACAAGAACATATAGTGCCTGCGTGACATCACACGCAGACACTCATGCAATGGCTATTTTCTACTTAATTTTATTATATAAAATAACATTTTGCAATATTATACATCTCTCACATGTGGTGTTGTTTCTCTAGTTAATGTACACTTTTCTGACCTGACCTTCCACAGGCAACCTGTCAAAAGCAGTGGGTGATGTCAGTGGGTGATTTCAGTGGGTGATGGCAGTGGGTGATGGCAGTGGGTGATGGCAGTGGGTGATGGCAGTGGGTGATGGCAGTGGGTGATGGCAGTGGGTGATGGCAGTGGGTGATGGCAGTGGGTGATGGCAGTGGGTGATGGCAGTGGGTGATGGCAGTGGGATGGCAACGCACCAGATCTTGAGCCACTTAGCTGAGCAATAACACTCTCACTGCTCACAGCAATGTGGTTCTGGGTTCGATACCTGGGCCTTTCAGTGCAGAGTTTGCATATGTTTCTCCCTGTGGCAGGATGTTTCCTTCAGACACAATTTCCCCCCATCAACCCAAAACATACACCATAGGTTAAAAAAAAACTCCTCCAGCTCAGGTGGTCCTGACCAAGCCTAGCTCACGATCTAGAGATGGTTCTGCACTGTGGGGCCCACTGCTCTTGACAATTTGCCCCTGAACACAAATGTCCCTTAATAAAATATATCTTAACCTAAAGTATATATCTCCCATGTACACAGAATGTGAAATCTATGCTGAATATGAGATTGATCTATACTGCAAAGAGGCAGCAGAGAGGCACCAATCAATGTAACATTTTTACATAACTTCATTATGTGGCTCGTTTTCCAGGAGAACTCACCCAGGCTTAGCAGGCAAAGCTAATTATGATCGAAAGAGTTTAATCATTGTGCACCACACAAAGGAGCTGCCACTCCAAAAACAGATCTGTGAATGAGCCAAGGTCAGATTTGGAGATTGAGTGATTTGTGTGAAAAGACATAATGTGAAAGTAAGTCAGATTGAGATGTACATTCACTAACCTAAAGGTTGGCAGTCTGATCCCAGCAGTTGCATTGCCAATTGACGATTGCAGGCAGTGGCACAGTCTCTTATATGTCCCAAGGAATGCTGTGGTTTCAGAGTGAATGAATAATAATTTATGAGCAAAACATTCAGCTTTTTTATGGTATATAATTGAATAAACCTTAAACATGTCAATGTAGAATGGATCATATAACCTGCGCCTATTGTTATCTGTCCATTGAGATAAGGGAACAGGCACAAGGAATACATACAGATTTATGACTAATTTGAATGTTGAGCTTTATGTAGAATTTTTGAGTCAAGTCACATGTGTCAGGGCATCTGGTATAAGTTTTGCAACAAAATACTTTGTGTGTTGATAAGTGTCAGTTGAGTTTTCACAAATCTTTTGTAAATTGAAAAGTCAACAGAACTGACCTTGCTCTCTACTTTGTTTTACATGGTTTTCACTTTTCATTTATTAAGTCAGCCAAACTTTGTTCCTGTTATTCCCACAATTGTTCTGGATGAGATAGCACAGGAAAGAAAGTTGACAAACTCCCATTGCATCCGAATTGTGCACTGAGTAATGCCAAACACATCATCATTACATGATATGACTTTGTAGAACATTTTGAGTGAGCCATTAGTTTACGCCGTTGCCATCTCTATTAAGCCTTGGTTTGAAAGCATATCTTTTCTGTCTCATATGTAGTGTAATTATAATAGGTCTATAGACTTTACCACAAATTCCTGGTCAACTGATCTCCAGCAAAATAATGTTTTGATGAGCTAATCCAGTGTAGAACATACCTAATCTGAAACTTTGAACCGAAAATTCTCTTGTTGTTTTCCTCCTTTGATATGACATTTTGTAAGGTCAGAGCTTCAGTAATAATAATTCATGGTCTCTTTGTGCTTATGTGATTTGACCTGTCTCCAGTGTATATTTTATTGCTCTCTGTGACCAGTGCAAGGGGTGTAGTGGTCTACAGACTACAGCTACGCCTTTTCCTTTGCACTCCCTCCCGGTTACTTCCACTCAGGCTGCGGTCCACTTTGGGACACTGACAAATAAACACAAAATACAGGTTTGTTTTTTTTGCTCCTATCACAACTTCTTTGAGATACTGCAGCGCTCAAACTCAACTTTTGTAGCACCATATCTTTTCTTATGAATAAAATGATGAGAAATCAGGCCATTCTGTTCTTATTTACACTAAGACGTGCAATTTTAATGACAAACTCTACAAAAACAGGTTTATCTTTTCTTACAACTCAGCCTTTTTTGCAGATATTTTGTCAAATTCTGGCTGACGTGTGCAAAGACCAGTGTGTCAAAAGATACATATATAGTATGAGCATCCAGATCAAGTGCGTATTGTATCTTGAAATGAGGTTTCCGCAATTTCTGCTATATTTCTGCACGTGTCATAAACAGGATACCAGAGAGGAAAGAACAGGGTGGGAAACAATTCGTGTAAACTGTTCAAGTAGGTTATGAGCATGATAAACTTAGCATTTGTACTATTACTGCATCAGAGGAACAGCTAATGGGATGAAGTGGCTAGATAATATTATCGCCAATGTACCTGTTAACAAGTGAATTTGTTACTGCCAAACCTATCAAAGCAGAGATCACCAGCTTAGTGCTACCTCTTGTTATTTTGGAGCTTCTCTTGAGTAGTTTTAATCCTTCCTGTGGCACACAGTTTGGCATTACATAACCTGGAACGACATCAAGAAAAAAGTTCTCACACAGAGAGGAAGAACAGAATAATTTGACATAGGAACAGCCAGTGTGGTGTGTGGTGTGCACTTTGACCATGTAACCCTGCAAATGCAGCTTAAGCACTGAATGAATTACAGTGCCCACAGAACCACACAACTCTCTGCCACGACCTTCTTTCCAAACAAAGCCTTCCATGCCACAACTGACTCACAAGGTATGGTCCATTACGCAACCATAAGGGGGCGAGAGGGGAGTCGGTCTCGAGATGGGTGATCTATTTTTCTGGATAAAAGATCTAACACAGCCAATGACTTCTTCTGAGAAACTCCACTTGTCTTGTTTGTTCAAAGCTTGTCATGGCTCAATTATGCTGGAACCTTTGGATTGAAAAGCTGCTAAATTGTGTGGAAGCAAATGAGGCAGTGGTTAGGAAATGTTTGTGTTTATTTCCTTTTGACTTTCCTTCAACCAAAGGTCTGAAATATTTAAAAGTTACTCTGATCTAAAAATCAAATGCACTGTTCAGACTAAAAAAGGACAACTAAAACATCAGGGAAGCAGCTGCCTTCTAAGATGGACTTGTGCCTCATAGCCAGGAGGACTCTTAATCCTTCCCGTCTGTGCATTTGCCCACCACGCTTAGACCCCGCAGGTGGATCTAAATGAGATCTGGCAAAGCCTGGATTCCCAACATTTTTCATGGAGATTTAGGCTGAATCTCAGAAGTCACATCCTCCAGGGATCTGTTAGATAACAATGCAAAAGCCTAGTGCATTGAAAGTTTTCTACTTGGAAAGAGTCTGCAGAACATGTTTTAAGATCTTCAGTCACTGTCTGATATATGATAAGAGAGTGATGGCTGTTGTCATGAGCAGTGTCTCAGTTATTGTCTCACAGCTACAGGCCAAAGTGGAGTTGTGGGTGAAACATAAAGGCCATAGAGTTGAAAGGTTGAGAGGTTATAAAGGAAGCGTCAACAGGTCCGGACATTTTAAGTCCTACACCTTATCTTTCTCCATCACTCCTGAGTCTGACAAACTGTCTTTATGAGCGTGTCTGTGGTTTGAGCATCAGTAACTCACCAGTGTTGTCATGTGGAAAACATGATTTGTACAAAAGCAAGGCGCTAAACTCAAACCAGCACTGCACTGCAACACTTGAGGTGAATGGGTGTAAAGCAAAGATTTAAACATCACATGTTAATGTTTTTTTTCCTCAGACCCTTTCAACCACAAAATGCATGGCTATAAAAAGTGTCTATGGCTCACAAAGGCAGAAGCATGAATCAAAGTGCTGGTACCTGATGATTAACCACAAAGGCAGCTAGAGGCCAAACACATGTTCGCCACCACATTGTTGTTTTGATATGGGCTCTCTAAACATATAGAAGTGCATTGCTATTGAGTCTTTGAAGGCCTTGTGTAATAAAAGTGACAGTGTCAACAATCACAGCAGGTATGTTTCCCGTATGAGGCTCCGGAGGAAATGCCTTTGTTTGTCTGACACAGAGGAAGGCAGTATGTCTGGAGCTCTGGGCCATCTGACAATAGTAGTTAACTGAGAAATGATAGGTTACCAGACACGGTACATGCTGCAAAACCGTGGGCGTATATGAACTATAGCATTTACCTGCAAGCATTGAATTTTGAATGCTCTCATAAAATGCAACACCTAAGAGATTATGATAATTTTAAAGACCTAAGACCTAGATAAACCTACACTGAAACCACTGAAATATATTTAAGTTAGTTTATTTAGATACTGTATATAGCCTATTGTAAGTAAATAAAAAAGTATATAGTATTTTTTTTTCTTGAGAGCAAATGAGAGCAAATTGTGTTGGAGGCTCGTGGGCTGTAAGTTCAGAGGGAACACAAATGAACAGGTGTCAGGTTAAAGACCAGTGCTGGATTATTGGGACTCAACATAACAACTATAAGTGTAGACACATATGAGGTTTGAATATAGTTCAATGCATTTTCACTCAGCCACTTAAATCTTTGTCCCGAGTAAACCATATATTAGTAAGGTAGAGGTGGATGTCATAGGATGGGGGTCAGCTCCTTAGATTAGACCTTAAACAAAACAGGAACTAATCTGAAATAATTGCGGCAATTTTTTTTTGAAGTGCTATTGCAACCTATTAAACAGCTCAACATCGAACCATTTTCCAAGCTATGGGTAAACAACACATCCAAACTGACAAATAAAATGGATGACTGAACCTATCATGTGATACCCAAAATAGCTTATTTCAAAGTTATATCTATTGTGAAGTACTGGCCCCTGTCCTTTAGGCAGAAGTGTGCACTTTGAGAACTAGTGACAGCAGCTTGCACAAAGATAAAGCGCGTCAGATGGAATTGCCATAGACACAGTGCCCATGACATCATTCTGGAGATGTGTGGGAGCAAAGGAGGCCACCGTGTGTACACAAACTGGGGACCTATGCATGCTCTGCACACAAAAGAGAGCCAACCCATCAATGATGTCAAGTGCTTTCCCAGAGAGAACTTTGGGGGAAAATTGGCATAGAAAAAGTAACAGGCCTCCTTTCAACGTCTTATGGGCAGAGTGGCATGTTAATCCCTGACATCTCATCAAAAATATTAAGGCTGAAAGAGTGGAATTAACAAATGACAAAATAGTGATGGAAAATCACGTAGGCCTACTGGTGAAAACTGGTTGGATTAGAAAGGCATCAGGTTTGTTTCTACACCAACAGATAAAATAGATGTGATAATTAAATACAAGTCAAATACAATAATACAGCAAAACAGTGTGTATGGGTATATTAGTAAGTAAGTAAGTAAGTAAGTAAGTAAGTACATTTTATTTGTATAGCACCTTTCACAGAAAAACAAAACACAGAATAAAACAATAAAAACACAAAAAAGCTTACAATGAGCATATTGCATATTGATGCAAATATGCACTTGTGGCCTACATAAGAATACACAGTGTATAAATATTGATGCCTAGACATGTGCATGCACTATTCATACACTGTGTAGAGGGGCCATACATGGGTATGCTTTTTGATTAAAGTTGTACTCCTTGTAGCATACACTAGCCCAAATGTATGGATTATATTTGAGAGCCATACATGCAGTCACCTTTCATGTATAAATGTTTGTTATAACATGCATATTGGTTTGAAACGGATGAATGGATTAATGAATGAACGACTGGACTCGCCTCACTTTGGAGTTATTAGCGAGCAAATACTGCCTCCTAGTGGTTTAGCTACAAATGGCATGTTTACACATAGCATTTTAATGCTCAGTTTATGAGGATGACTTATCAAAAGTAGAATATACAGGACAGTCAGAAGAGATTTATACAGCCATAACACCATCCAAATGTCCATGCAGCATATTGTATTCTGTATGTTATATTTGAACGTGTGTTTGGTGTTTAACAGTGGCAGGACAGTGTGGTTCTGTGGATGGTTTGTTCAGTCCGCAGTTTGCTGAGGACAGGCTTTCTTTACAGCACGGAATCTTCCTCCGCCGCGGCACATGGGCGAATAAAAAAGACCTGATCGCAAAGGACTGCAGTCTGCACCGTGTATTCTTCCGCACAGTAAAATTGGCCCGTGGTCGTGTTTTGTTGGATTTTAAATTGAATTATCAGATACAAAACGCATTTATTGCTATATACCACACATATAACCTTACACATACATTCGGAAAGGTAATTTTAACACTATGCGTTTAACACGGCGCAGCTTGATGTCGACGCGCGGATCTACTTTCTTTAACATTAGCGGTTAGTTCCACCCATCTCGCCATTTTATGTTCATCTACTTTGATGTAAGGAGGAACGAAGGACAATTCGCGAAACGTATTATCGCACGAGACGTTTTAGTTTAGATCGCTGCGTGTAAGATTGTGCTTCTGCGAACGCGTCTTTGGCCGTTTCTGTCTCGCGCCTGGAAACGCGTTTTGTCGCAATCCACTGCTGACAACAAACACCGCACAGACGGACTACGTGTCTTTTTTTCCTCCACATTTGCCTCAAACCCGCAGACACATTGACGTCCACGGCCCAGGACCCGAAGGCAGTGGAGATGGCGAGCTCCGTGGGGAACGTGGCGGACAGCACAGGTGACTTTCTCTTTGAATAAACCTCAAACCTAGCTAAATGTGGACGACGTAGCGATGCATTAACTGGGCCTTGGCGAACGATGCTCCGAAATATAGCAGTGAACGGCATCCTGATTCATCCTGAGTAAAATTATATGATTCTGCCAAGAACACTATTCAGTATTTTGGTGCTTTATAAGCGATTCTAATCACGGCAGTAACAATAATAAGGTGTTAGCATGGGGGATGCTAGTTAGCACGCTTGTAACGTTACATTGATGGATGAGGCTATTGAAACCGCCACATGAATAAAATCCTAATCATGGTTTACAGTTTATTGTTATATGCAACATTTTGAAGACTGTTTTGCATTCAAAATATTTGACATGACTGTATTTAGTTTATCGCTATGGAAACGGTCTCATCATTCTGAAACACATGGCCATTTTGAACGGTTAAATGGCCTGTATTACGATCCTTTTCGTTCCATGTCGTAGTGTTGTTTCCTCATCAAAATCATACCTGCCGTTGTATTTTGTGTTATTCCCACAATGACTCACAGATTCTGCTTGTTTAGGTGGCGTTCATCTCTCAAACTGAAAACGCTCTGTTCTACCTTGTGATGTCACTAAGTGGTAACACGTAAAAGCGTTTGTGCACATTAAGGTTTATGTCGGGTATGTTTCTGATGAGGTAACAGTATAACTTGGATTATATCTCACTGGAGTCAATTTTATAGTCTCAAAATGCTTATTTCTCCTTCATAATATTTTTTTCAATTTGTCAAATAATTATTTCTATTGTACATATAATATATTGTGTATTTATAATCAAGATTAGACGGTAGAGTTAGACAGTATTTTTGCATGTCTTTTAGAGTCTGTCTGGTCTTGAAGACGATTATCAAAATACGATTATGATAATTTTATTACTCTGCGATGAGTTGGCCACTGTCCAGGGTGTACCCCGCCTAAGGGAACAAGCGGTAGAAAATTGATGGATAATTTTATTATTTAACGATTTGTAGTCACAATTCTTCGATTAATCATTGCAGGGCTAAATTCTAAACTTGTTACTACTCATCACATACACAGGCCTTTTTTTGACGTGAATATTTTTCATTTGGGTGACGTTTGGTTTCATTTGGATTTGGGGTCAGTGAGTCCAAATGCATTGTTGGTTTTCTCTTAAATATTGAATAGCTGCTTAACCTGGAAGACAGGTTTGGGCCTTTTTTCTTTATGCTTACTCCACACACTGGAATGTCATGATGTATAAGGCCAATGTGATTTTGCTTTGTTGTGCATAAATGAACACTTATTTTCACAAGCTTGGATACCCTTTGTGTTTTTGAGCCCGACACAGCTGTATTATGATTTAGCTTGATGTAAACCTTTCATCTACCCCAAACCTTTATTTTATTCATTGTATGAATTCTTTTGAGTTGTCATTATATTATCATTTTTATTGCCATCCAAAGCTTCACCATGTTTTCCATGTTTTGTCACCTGTCTGCCTTATGTTCTTTCATCACCTCTAACATGTTGTTTTCCCATCCCCTCCTTGGGCTGTGTTGCTGTTGGTGCTCCAGAACCGACAAAACGTATTCTTTCATTCCAAGGGTTGGCTGAGCTGGCGCACAGAGAATATCAGTCGGGGGACTTTGAGGCAGCAGAGCGCCACTGCATGCAGCTGTGGCGCCAGGAGCCAGACAACACCGGGGTGCTCCTGCTGCTGTCCTCCATTCACTTCCAGTGCAGAAGACTTGACAGGTACAGTACGTGGTGAGGGGGGGCAACTCTTACTGTACAGTGCACATAATATATACGTGGGTATCTTGTTTGACTGCCCTCAGTGCTGTACAGAATACCAACAAATGTAAACATTTATGTCATTATGACATTAAATAAAAAAAAATGATACACAGTTCAGACTAAATCTTTTCACTCGTATGCACAGCTATTTTGAAACTTCCTATAAGTTATCTGTCCTTTCCCCCTGTCTCTACTGCGTTGTAACACCAACATTTTCCCATGTGTGGACAATAAAGGATTATCTTATCTTATCTAAAGAAAACCACTCTGAGCCTTGAACATTGTCAGAGCAGAGGCCTGTGTTGAATTTCCAGGACTGTTACACATTTTAGCCGCATATAACTTTACATGCTGATTCCTCTGGTTTAAATTATCACTTATTTTTGGCTTTGTAGGTCTGCACACTTCAGTACGCTGGCCATTAAGCAAAACCCGATGCTGGCTGAAGCATATTCCAACCTGGGAAACGTGTACAAAGAGCGCGGGCAGCTGCAGGAGGCCATCGAGCACTACCGTCACGCTTTGAGGCTGAAGCCAGACTTCATCGATGGATACATCAACCTGGCAGCAGCTCTCGTGGCCGCGGGCGACATGGAGGGAGCTGTGCAGGCTTATGTGTCCGCGTTGCAGTATAACCATGTATGTGCATGTTTGTCCATCATTGATCTTCAAAGTCAAAGGGCTCGACACACGGGAGGTGACAAATGACAGCGCTAGCGACCAGTGACAAGCTTCACGTGTCGCGTTCTGCTCTAGAACAGATCAGGAATCTATCACACATTTAATTGGCTGTAAAATTCAAGGGAATTATGAGGTTTTAAGAGTACTTTCAGTATGTCGGTATGCATTTCAGGGGATGAAAAGTGTCTTTGATGAATTGTCACAAGGGGTTTTCTAAAATGTTTAAATTGACTCTGCGTCATAGAGGAAAGAAAAAAAGGCAGCCACTTTTTGTCATTGGCAGATTCCAATAGTTTCGTGAAATACAAAGTATGAAAATTGGACAAATGCAACTCTGATTTGCTGCACTTTGGATGAAAAGGCCTGCGTGTGCATATCAACATGCACAAGCGCGAGGTCTTAGCGATCACAACTTTAGCTTGCTGCTGGGGGAGACTTGCGATTCTCGCATTGTCTCGTAGGTTTTATTGGAAATTAATGGAGAAGGAGCGACGTCGCTCCCGGTGTGTCGAACCCATCCGTAAACTTGCATAATAATATGTTTCTTTTCCTCTGTAGGATCTTTATTGTGTACGGAGTGACTTGGGCAATCTTTTAAAAGCCCTTGGGCGTTTGGAAGAGGCTAAGGTACGTTACTGGAGTTAAGCATTAGTGTCTTTCATTTTATTTTATATTTTTCAATTCATACATGATATATTTTAGTGCCATTTACTCCCAAATTGCATTCTTTTTTTTTGAAAAAAGTCCCATAACACTTCCCAAGTAACCTAACTTGCATGAGGAAAAGAAGTTTAACATCTCGTTTGAGAAATTCTCCTCTACTTTCAAATTATACAGCGCCATAATAGGAAAACATATATTCAGCTCTATAAAACATTTTTTTAAATAAATATTTGAAAGAAATCAGTATTTTTCTGTTAAGCAAACGCCCATTCTATTAGTGTTTTGTCACACTGAGCTAACAGACCACACCCCTCCCAAGGAATAAAGGTTGTATTTAAATTTACATATTTGATATTATTATTCACCTATTTTTATAAATTGTTTGAAGGAAAAATGCTGGCTCGGTCTTTGAAGAGAATATGAACTGATGAGATTGTAGGTACTGCAGTGCTAAAGTTTAGATGGTTTCTAACCACACCAATGAGCTCCAGTATTGATTATGTGATAAATTTTAACCCTGAGCCTTTTGGGTTGTCTTTAGGTTGCTTTAATGAATGCCAGTGTGCAGGTTCACTTCTGCAGTGTGTAGTGAACTACAGAAGGGGGTCTTAACATTAATGGGATCTGCCTGGGCCGGGTCACATCTGGAGAGGTGGACTAGTTCCACTGGTTACAGGCCATCTTACTTGCTGCTGGAGGGGGCAGAGGAGTGGGGAGGAGCCTCAGCTCCCCGCTCTCTCGCTCCACCCCCGCGCGCTTGCAAAGGATTGGTGGACTGTGCGCGCTTAGAGCTGTCTTCCTGACTGTCATCCTCCTGTGCTAACGCACGGCTTCTACAACATGAATATTTGAGGTCAATATCACTTTTCTTGACCTCCCTTCTCAGTGAAAGACTGGATTATTATCCTCTTGCTAAGCTAAGTAAGAATCAAAAAGAGTTTCATTTTTAGTATATGTCCATCCCACACAATGTCAGGCAGACAGTTCACCATCTGAAATCCACCTCCTGCGTCAGATGCTGGTTTAGAAAGACAGGAATGCGCAGCAACAGCGATGACTTCTTTATTTCAGAGATGTGGAGGCTTCTAGATACAGAGAATTACATTCTTTTCTCCCTGTTCCATTGGCCAGGACTCAAGAAAGCAGGCCAGGAAAAAGAAATAATACAATTACAATGAACATGTTAAAATGATTAAAGGAAAGCTATTAATACTTGTTTACAAATGTAAAACTCCCAAAGAAATGGGATCAGTTCATCTGGGTAAGATCAAGCCAGTAACTGCCCTCCTTATGTAAATAGCTGTTACAATTGGACAATTAAACGCATAATTTAAGTAAAACGTAAAAGAGCCTTTCTTCCATCCCCAGTTTCCCTTTCAGTATTATTTCTCTTTGATTTGAAATGCTACAATCATGGCATGTCCTGAAAATAGGAATCGTTTGTTCTTGTTTGTCGTGATGTGGTGAACAAGATTATTTTCATAGTTATGAAAATGTATTGTTTGGATACTACTAACGATCTTGTTTTCTGATTTGTCTCTTTTGGTTTTCCACCACTGATATTGTAATAAGAAGGTTTCAGGTGGGTGACAGTATTCCTGCGTAGGTGCCTGGCGGAAAGGAACACTAGGGCAGCATCAGTCCTCTCCTCTTCTTCCAGCCAGCTGCGGCCACCACTCTGACAAAGTCCAAATATGGTAACGGGTTTGTACCTGCCAACAAAAGAAAAACCACTTCACTTCATGCTTGAGCTCCTCTGTCTTGTGGCTTCCTTTTGATGAAAAAAACAGTTAATATTAGCATTTAGTAATTTCACCTATGCTACTAGCCCAAGCAACTCTATTAGTTAAATAAACATGGAAGCAATAATCCTGAAAAAAGTAAGAAAACCTCTAACTCTTACGTGTTGTGTATTTTTTCCTATTTTATTTTATTTTCCTTCTTTATTTGGAGTTGCAGCGTCTGATGATGCAGTTGCGCTGTGTGTCTGCAGTAACGCAAGGGCTGCGCAGCGAAATCTTCCAAGAAGCCAAAGTGGCGGAAAGCGCAGGCTTGCACCCCGACCCCCACTCCCTTTGGCCCTGTGGTTGTGGACCAGTCCCCACTTGGGACCAGCCTCGCTCCCCATAGCCCTAAAATTCCTCCACGATAATTGTTTCGGTGTGGGTTTAGTTCCCATCTTTCAAGAAATTATCTCTGTGCCAAATTATCTCTGGACTGGAATAGAGATGGGCGTTGAGTGTGAGCCAGTTTGGTCAGAAAAGTGTGAAAAGGATGTTGGTTTGCAGCTGGTGCCTCTGGCTAGTGAAAAAGCGTTGCGGCGAAATAAGACCTTTCGCTAAAGGTTGCGCATGGCGCGCTGCTGCGTGCAGTGTGAAGCCACACGACGCGCTGGCATGGACTTGTTGCGCCTGCATTACAGGGACCATCACTTGCAGGAAATGTCCTACATCTGAGGTTGTGAAATGGACACATCGTGGGCTTAATTTATTTGATGAGCATTTAATTTGGGAAAACTCAAGATTACTGGTCCTGCTAACCACAAAGTATTTCTCCCTGTGGTCGTAACTGTATGATGGGGGCATGAATGCAAGTGTCGGTTGGATGCGCAGCGTAGGAATAAGCATTGCAGCTTAGCGCGGCAGACTTATGCGCAAGCGAGCCCATGCTGTAGACTCACTTTTTGACATTGTGTACGGCAGTCACTAATTTTGTTCTCTCTGCTCTTTTTGTTTTTCTTACTTTTATTCTCAATCTTTTATTTTACAATCCTCTCGCCTTCCTCTCCATGCTTTCCCCTTCCCTGTCACGCTCAATCTCTCCTTTCCTGTATTTGCTTTTTATTATTTTACACCTAATGAAGGCTTGTTACCTGAAAGCCATTGAGACTCAACCCAACTTTGCAGTGGCATGGAGCAACCTGGGCTGTGTATTCAATGCCCAGGGGGAGATATGGCTGGCAATACACCATTTTGAGAAGGTTTTTTGAGTCAATTAAAACAACAAAAAACATTAAATCTGTATCAAACTTTTGTAGCAGTTTTTTCCCCTCTTTTTTCTAGGCTGTAACACTGGATCCAAATTTCCTTGATGCATACATTAACCTGGGAAATGTACTTAAAGAGGCACGCATTTTTGACAGGTGGGAAATATAACTTCCTTTCTAAATAAATTCCTAAGTATATACTTTGCCCATAAATCCATATTTTCTTACAGAGCTGTGGCTGCATACCTTCGAGCCCTGAGTCTAAGCCCAAACCATGCCGTTGTCCACGGAAACCTGGCCTGTGTTTACTATGAACAAGGCCTCGTTGACCTCGCCATTGACACCTACAGACGGGCGATTGAATTACAGCCCCATTTCCCTGATGCCTATTGCAACTTGGCTAATGCTTTGAAGGAGAAAGGAAATGTAAGGCATCCCTTTTAGTATTAAAAAATATTTCCTTACTGACAACTGCATCGTTGACATTTTATAAAATTGTTTGACTAGGTTTCTGAAGCGGAAGAGTGCTACAACACGGCCCTGCGCTTGTGTCCTACTCATGCTGACTCTCTTAATAACTTGGCCAATATCAAGCGTGAGCAGGGCAACATTGAGGACGCTGTTCAACTTTACAGAAAAGCTCTAGAAGTAAGTACACTATACATTTGCACAGGTAAATGAAGAGGAAAAACATGACATAATTACCTTAACCATAATGGCTTCATTTTACTAGGTTTTCCCGGAGTTTGCAGCAGCTCATTCTAATCTGGCAAGTGTCCTGCAACAACAGGGTAAACTCCAGGAAGCTCTGATGCACTACAAGGAGGCAATCAGGTAGAGAATCATATTTTATGACTCATGATTCTGTATGACAGACCAAAATGTACCATATTTCATCATCTCATGTTGTTGGGATGTGCCTGTTTCTGTAGGATTAGTCCCACTTTTGCAGATGCTTATTCCAACATGGGAAACACATTGAAGGAAATGCAGGATGTCCAGGGAGCTCTGCAGTGCTACACCCGTGCCATTCAAATCAATCCTGCCTTTGCTGATGCTCACAGCAATTTGGCCTCTATTCATAAGGTATAGAAGCATTCGTTATCATACAGAAAAGCGTAGTTATTTTCAGTGATTCAAAATGTTTTGTCTATTTTCTAGGATTCTGGAAACATCCCTGAGGCTATAGCATCTTACCGCACAGCCTTGAAGCTTAAGCCTGATTTCCCAGATGCTTACTGCAACTTGGCACACTGTCTTCAGGTTAATCATTTTTCCCTAGTGAATTTTATGAGCAGATTTTTTTTGTATTTCTCTAAGCATTTTTTTCTTGCAGATTGTGTGTGATTGGACTGATTACGATGAGCGTATGAAGAAACTTGTTAGCATCGTGGCTGACCAACTGGATAAGAACCGCTTGCCCTCGGTGCACCCCCACCATAGCATGTTGTATCCGCTGTCTCACAATTTCCGCAAGGCCATCGCAGAACGTCATGGAAACCTTTGCCTGGACAAGGTACTCGCAATGACAAAAGCAAGTACACGTTCTTTCATTTTATTTGGGGGAGGATGGTGAAAGATGGCTGGTGATGCGGGGAGGTGGAGTTCTTAAATTAGTTAACTATGTATAAACATCATTTAATGACAGCAGAAATAGCTGCTTGCGGTGGTGAGGTGTGGGAAATGCCTGTACAGTATTGAGTTGTTATCATGACAAAATTTGCTCTTTTACAGATTAATGCACTGCACAAACCTGCCTATGAGCATCCGAAAGATCTTAAAGCTAGTAATGGCCGCCTTCGCGTTGGATACGTCAGCTCTGATTTTGGCAACCACCCAACTTCACACCTGATGCAGTCCATTCCTGGAATGCACAACCCAGAGAAGTTTGAGGTATTATTATTTCTCCAGTGTTTGCTTAGTGACCACAATAATTCGAGGTGGTGCTAAAATGTACTTTACGTTGCCTCTAAGGTTTTCTGCTATGCGCTCAGTCCTGATGACAGCACCAACTTCCGTGTGAAAGTAGTAGCAGAGGCTCATCACTTCACAGATCTCTCCCAGGTAACATTTTATCATTTATTTCTTATATATATCGATGTATACAGAGAGAAATAGATGTATATAGATATCAGCTGCCTCTTTGATCAAAGTAAATTGCACTATACATTGTGTCTCTAGATACCTTGTAATGGAAAGGCAGCTGATCGCATTCACCAAGATGGTGTCCACATTCTTGTCAACATGAATGGATACACCAAAGGAGCACGGAATGAGCTGTTTGCTCTCCGCCCTGCCCCCATTCAGGTGAGCCAGACCCTGTGCTTCAACAGCTTTACAGCCGTCTAAAATACCTAAAATATATTTCTTTTGATCAGTCCATGTGGCTGGGATACCCAGGAACAAGTGGTGCACCTTTCATGGATTACATTGTCACTGACAAAGAGACTTCACCCCCGGAGTTGGCTGAGCAGTATTCAGAAAAAATGGCCTACATGCCGCACACCTTCTTTATTGGAGACCATGCCAACATGTTTCCACATCTCAAGGTTTGTTAGGATTGTATTGACAGTTCTATTCCAAAGGGTGTTGTTAGCTAGTAGCTAACACAAATATTACTTCTCCATTCTGACAGAAAAAAGCTGTCATTGACTTCAAGTCAAATGGTCACATTTTTGACAACCGCATCGTGCTTAATGGCATTGACCTGAAGGCGTTCCTGGACAGCCTTCCAGATGTCAAAGTGATAAAGGTAGTTTTGATTTACTATGCGTTTGTGTTTAATCTTTTATTTATTCAGTAAACTTGAGTTAACTGGAGTTAAAACTGCTCTTTTTTTTCTAGATGAAATGTGATATCAATCAGGAATCTTCAGGGGACACAAATGGGGCCCTGTCGATGCCTGTGATTCCCATGAACACAGCAGCTGAAGCCATCATCAACATGATCAACCAGGGCCAAATCCAGGTCACCATCAATGGCTTTACTGTCAGCAACGGCCTGGCCACCACACAGGTAAAGAACTCTGAAAAACACGTCTCGACAAGACACGCTTATTTAAATCCAAATTTTAATTTAATTAAAGCTCAGTCTGAAAATATAGACAAAACTTCAACTTGCTTACACATTATGAGACAAAAACAAGGCAGCAGTTAACAAAGATTGCTGCTTTTGCAGATATTTTACAGATCAGCAGATGAGATAATAAGGTGTGAGAGTGAGTTACAGGTATGAGGTTTATCAATGCACGGTGGGAGCACCAGATCTAAGGGAAATGGTGGCATGTTTTCTTTTTTTTTTTCAGAAGTGTTTTTTCATTTTGATTTTGATTTATTTAACTCAATTCAAAGTGTTTTGATGTTTCAGTTCAACTCATTCAATTTCCATTTGTTCCCAAGATCAACAACAAGGCTGCCACAGGGGAAGAGGTTCCACGCACAATAGTTGTGACCACTCGCTCTCAGTATGGTCTGCCAGAAGACTCCATTGTGTACTGCAACTTTAACCAGCTGTATAAGATTGACCCCCCTACTCTTCAGATGTGGGCTAATGTAAGCCTGAACACTCAAATAAGGTTCACATGTCATATGAGTGAACACTTCTGAGACAATTATTCTTTTGCTCCAGATCCTGAAAAGAGTGCCCAACAGTGTGCTGTGGCTCCTGCGGTTCCCTGCTGTGGGAGAGCCCAATATCCAGCAATACGCTACAAACATGGGCCTGCCTGCTTCCAGGGTCATCTTCTCTCCTGTAGCGCCAAAGGAGGAGCACGTGAGGAGGGGACAGTTAGCAGATGTTTGCCTTGACACTCCGCTGTGCAATGGCCACACGACGGGTATGGATGTCCTCTGGGCAGGAACGCCCATGGTAACAATGCCAGGTGAGGATGTGAGGCTTTGGTTCTGTTTCTGATGGAAAGGTTTTTTTTTTTTTTTTTTTTATGAAGCACAAACTTTAAACAAAATATTTATTTATAGGTGAGACGTTGGCATCTCGCGTTGCTGCATCACAACTGGCTTGTTTAGATTGTCCAGAACTTATAGCACAGAGTCGCCAAGACTACGAAGATGTTGCAGTCAAACTAGGCACTGACATGGAGTAGTAAGTTCATCATCATATATGCATGTTGTCATAGTTTGTAATGCTCAATGCTGAGATTGTGGACTTACGGTTTTCCTCCTTCCTGCAGCCTCAAGATGATAAGGGCACGTGTTTGGAAACAGCGAATCTGCAGCGCACTTTTCAACACCAAGCAATACACAATGGATTTGGAGAGGCTTTACCTTAAGATGTGGGAGCACCATGCCAACGGAAACAAACCAGAGCAACTTCTCAATGTCCATCTGCCAGAAACCACAGAGAAGGCCTGAATTGGAAAAGCACCACCATTATCTGCTATGACCTGTCCTGACCAGTCCTGAATGTCCATTGTCCTTATCAGTCTAATTGGGACCTGTAAAGAGCATTCAGATCCTCACTTAATTCATATTTTGAGCCAGACAAAGCCAGATACATTCATGATCCCTTTGGTCTGAGACTCTATACCACACTGAGCATGAACAGTGAGGTCCCTGCTATCCCCTCAGTGCGTGAGTCAGTGGATGTCCCCCGTTTTTGTGCTTACAGGACTATTATTAGCTTGTGGAGCTAAAACCTTGCCGTCTTCACATTCAATCTATTTATTGGTGGATAAGTCTGTGTTTTGGAGGACAGTGTTTACCATGGAAATTATAATTTTATTTTAGTTGAATCAAATATGAGTTTCTTCTTAAATTTAAACTGATCTTTAGTTTGTGAATGTTAAATGACTGCAGTGGGTCTTCCAGGTTTAACTCATTAATGCCAACTATGCTTAATTTTGTTATAAATTAAGGATTAGTTTCACAATCGTAGCCCTATTTTATGACGCACTGTGTGAAAGGGATAAAAAGTTTTGAAAAGACAATTCTCAATATAATATAAATCTGTCCGTTCACACATTGTTCGATCTTTTATCACTTAAACAGGAATGGCCTAGGTAAGTATTTTCTAAGACATTTTTTGTTTTGTATTGTCTTTTAACTGTATGCTGTCATTGATGCCTGAAGGCTTGAGAAACGATACAAAAAATAAAGATGGCACCAACTAAGTCTGTCACAATAGTGTTGGATTATTTCACTGGCAGTATTGGTATTGTATACAGGTGGCTTGGAAAATGTATTCATAAAAAGTCTGAAAGCCTTTTGAGGTATGTCTTCCAGCTTTGCTCACCATGAAATATTTGTCCATTCTTCTTTCCAAAATAGCTAAAACTCAGATTTGTTGAGTGTTTGTCTTTCCACGAATGAATCGGGGTGGGAGTAAACAAGTCAACATAAACCAGAAGTGAGACGTGAATGTGACAAATGAGTAGAAAAAATTGATAATTTTTTTTTCTCCAGAAAAACGGATCTCTATAAAGTAACCTAAATGAATATATTATGTTTAATGCACATATTTCCATGTCGTTATAAAATCATATTCTTAAGTTAAGACTGCATATTTCATTACTTTAGTTGAAACTTCTAGATCATGTTGACAGTTATCACAGGAACATTGGTAAAAAAAAATGTATAAGAGCTGAACACATTGGTTTCAGACATAGGATCTATTCTATTATAGAGTTATACACAGACCGTCACCTCGATTCTGGAGCCCAGAAACTAGGCTCCCTGTGCCTGCAACACTAACATTGTTATTGATCGTCATCATGGGAATTTGTTATTGAAAAAAATGGAAAAAATATATATATTAAACCTTAACCCCTAAACCGTAATGTTTAAACCCGAAAAAAAATCATTGGCAGAGACAACAAATCTCTCCGGAATCGGGGTGACGGTCTGGGTAAAACCGCATGTGCGAACACTTAATTACTCAAGCAAAGTGGTCCAGGAAGTTGAACAGACCAGCCAGCAGACCGCACGGACCAATCAGCGATCAGCAGCTTCACTTCGGAGACCTCTGATTGGCTGGTAATCTCCGTGACAACTTCCGCCACAGTTAAAGCGTTGGTTTTGAATTTTTCACGTTAGCTTTAGCCTTTAGCATGGAAAGCAAGTTAGTTTTGTGATTGCTACGGTGTGCAACCTCTTGTACTTATACACAGTTTGAATAGCCGAATACGAGATAGTTAGAGACGTTAATTTAACAGGAATATGGATGACGATACCCGCAAGCTGTTCGATAAAGTATCGAAAAAGATGGGCTGGATGGAAATGGGACTGGATGTAGCTGTAGAGAACGTTTGTACCTTTAACTTCTTGTTATTGGAGCAGCGATTAAACATTGAATTTAGCGATTAAGTCTTAAGCATGTGATTGTCAAAGCTATGACCATGCTATGATTTCTGTTTCCAGTTGAGGGGTTCCGTTGGGAAGAGCAGACATGCCGGGACGAGTGATGCCATATATGGTCTCTCTGAAGTTTCTGGAGATGATGCCGATGACAAAGAAAATGTACCGTTTAAAAGCAAAGGCTACCGAGAAAAGGCTTTGGACTCTAGTGATGACGACTTTGACCAATGTAAGTGGGCAATAGACCCTTTAAAAATGATATTTATTTATTTATTATAAAAATTCTCAATTCCGTAATGGGGACACAACTGGAGGCAAACGTGAAGTGGAACATAATGTGATTTCAATAGGGGAATTGGGATTGGCCTCAGAATATTACAAAACATGAAAAATCCAGAGGGATTTGGCAAAATGTGTAAATGATATCTGAGCCCTTGTACTACCCTCAAAGATAATATACCGTTATATTATATTTTACATAATTTATTCATATCTTTAAAGGCACAGTGTGTAACTTTTTTTAGCCACATCTTCAAACTGCTGATCATGAAATATTTTTATCATTTTTTATGTAGTAAAAAATCCTCATCTTTGGGTATTACTGGCCAAATATTTACAGAAATGTTGAAACTGCCAGAATAGGTTTTCATCTTTATCTACAAATATATTACACACTTAGCCACAAACTATATTTTCGTGAGGATGTTTTGTCAAATCCTTTTGAGGTTGGAGAGTAGTGTTTTTTTTCTCTCCATCTTTTGTAATGGAAAAGCAAACTTGACTTTTTTTGTAATTGTTGCTTATGTTTTTGTTTCAAGGATTTGAAAACTTTAGCATTTAGGTCTGATGTAATTAAAAATATGTCATGGTCTACTTCATTTTGCCTCCAAAATGTTCAACTTTCTCATTCTGATGAAATAGCTGTTTAAATAGTTAGGAATTGCACTGTTGTTGTTGTTTTTTTTTAGCTTGTTGTGAAAAGTATCTGTTTCTTTTAGTTCTTAAAACACTATCCACGCCAAAAACTAAGACCCCAACTCATAAACCTGTACCTTCCTCAAGGAAAGAGAGGTACGGAAAATATATGCAACAATTACTAACCTTGACTGTATCGCTCATCCTTACACAATTTTATATGGATCTTTTATTACAGTATTGTTTTGAGTTCAGACAGTGATGGCACATTCGAGACATGTAAGTCAAAAGTATCCTCCTTTTTTTGTAGGTTTAAATAATCATTTTTTCCTTCTTTGTTTTTAGTTCTCACACGGGTAAAGACTCCTAACGTTAAGTCCAGGACCATTCCAAAGAGCCAGAGCGACGACAGGTACTGTATTCTTTCAATGTAAATAATCTGCAAGCTGCAAAAATAGTACACAAGCAAATGTCATAATGCCATGTTCCCCACAGCCTCAAAAACTTTCTAGTGGATGACAGCTTTTCCGATGATGACTTTATTGACCCAAAATTAACCCGAGGTAAACAGTTTAAATACATTGTTTTTATTTGATTAGAGTCAGAAGAAGTATTATTATTATTTTAAGTGTTTATTTCTTTGCTCTTCCATCAGTCCCAAAGAAGAGTCACACTCTATCTCGGCCTCTGTTGAGAAGACCACTTTCTCAGTGTGAATCTCCTGTATTTGTCAGTGACAGTGATGACGAAGAAGATAATATAGTTATAAAGAGCACATGGAAAGCTTGTCATAAGAAGCCCCAAACATTGTTGAACAAGAAAAAGGACACAACTTTGCAAGGTGATGGCGCCTTCTCCCCGTCTGTGGCAGCTAAACCCTCTCCCTTGTCAGTTTTTTCCAGTAAAATGATGAATTCGTTGGAGTGTGATGTTTATAGTAGTGTTCCCAAGCGGACTCTTTCGGCACCATCCAGATATGATGAATCATCGAGTTCAGAAGAGGAATTTACTTCACTTTTAGAAAGACTTAAAAAGAAAAACAAATTGCCTGGTGCTACACCGTCACCTGCCCCCCAAAAAGGTATGTTGTGATTTGTTCTTAAACATTTCAAATGTAGTTGTTTTATCTGCAGCAAGAGTACAATGTCTGTTTCATGTTGTAGATCTCAAGAAACCTGATGCAACCCCCACTATTGTAAATGGACAGACGCCATCCACATTGAAATTAATAAATGACATGCCATCCAATTGTATCACTCCGGGTAAAAACCTGACTGTCAAACCGACTGTTAGTCAAAGCGAGCCTTGGCACGGGCCCCGCAGCAGGTATACACTTTACACTTATTACACAATTAATCTGTTGTTTTTGTAATAAAGATTTAATGAGTTTGTAAGCACCCTTATGTTTTTTTTTTTTTTTTCACAAAAGGGTACTACACTGTAAAACTCCTGGCTGCTTTTTGGAAACCCTCTCAAACCCTGGGACTACTTATGGCCGCAATTTTAAGCAAAACAAGGAGGAACTCACAAGTAGACTATTTACACTCTATAATGCCAGTGTGTTTGATGAAAAGGTAAAGTAAAATATTAAAGGATTGAACTACAAAGGTTTAGTTTTCAGTGTGTAATTGATGTGAAATTGTTGCAGCTTCCAACAAGCATGTCCGTTACATGGAATAAGAAGATGCGTAAAACTGCAGGCTTCTGTATCACCGGGCAAGAACGAGGAGGTGGAAACCGCTACGCCCGCATCGAACTGTCAGAGAAAGTCTGTGACTCTGCGGGTAAGAATGACTTTACTACAGTCGCTTTCTTTTGTCATGGAAATAACTCTTTGCGTGGTTTGCCCGTTTAGATCGTTTGAGAGACACTCTGATCCATGAGATGTGTCATGCTGCTACATGGCTGATAAATGGAGTTCGAGATGGCCATGGAAACTTCTGGAAGCTGTACGCTCGCAAGTCCACATTGGTGCATCCTGAGCTGCCGATGGTCACGCGCTGCCACAGTTATGACATCAAGTACAAGTTTCAGTACCAATGCGTGCGCTGTCAGAATACGTAAGCTCTATTGCAATGTCTATATCCATTTATTATTTTTAATAC
Organism: Eucyclogobius newberryi; assembly: GCF_026437365.1. NCBI lineage: Eukaryota > Metazoa > Chordata > Actinopteri > Gobiiformes > Gobiidae > Eucyclogobius > Eucyclogobius newberryi. Next base: position 22,320,850 of record NW_027315735.1, on the reverse strand, counting down.
ATGCGTTCACACATCCAGGAACTTGTACAGTAGCAACCAGAGTCCGCCATTTTGAAAGGGGCACAACAGCACGTCTACTACCTACGATATCCGGGATATCTGAGGCCAAAATGCCAAAAACCTGCATTCTGTAAGGACATCGCTCTTTTGACAGACCGAGGAATGATAGCTTTGTCGAAGTATTCGTTGCTCATTATGTCGTAGAACAGGATGCAGTTGCGTTGGTTTATATATATCGTGTGCCCCTTTCAAAATGGCAGCTATAGGGGTTGTTCCGGATGTATGACGTCACCGCGAACGCATGTATTAGGTCATTATTGGTAACGAGGTCATTCTAAACTTTTTCTCCTTTCCCCCCCCAAGGATCGGGCGCCATTCAAAATCACTTGACACGGAAAAGTTTGCGTGTGCCCTCTGCAGGGGGAAACTGGTGTTGCTTAATCCCTCCAAATCACGGACTCCGGCGCCGTTTGCTAACTTTGTAAAAGAGAACTATGGAACTGTTCGGCAGGATCTGGTCGGACAAAGCCACACAGAGGTGATGCGTAAATTAAGTGCTGATTTTGCCTTGAAGACAAAGCTCAGTCAAATTTGAGGTGAAACTCTTCATAACTGCAATACTGTGAAGAACCACCTTCCTGTACAAGGGGCAGCTAAATCAAATGTATTTATTTTAGCATAGATTGATCATTTTCAAATCTAGGCCATGTTTGTAATGTTTATTGATCTGTTGAATTTTTTTGTGATGTCTGAATTTCAGATTTTATACAGAATAAATATTATGGTTTTATTTAACTGTGTTTTGAATTCCAAATTAAAAGGAATGCTTTGTAAATACTTTGTCCTGTTGCCATCTTCCAGAGGTGGAATGTGATGGAGATGAGCAAAATTAAGTGACTTAAAATTACAGAATCTCAAGTGAGCGTCCATCCATCTACTTTCACTTTATCCAAGGCCTTGTTTCCCCAGAGCAGGGACTCTCAGACTTCCCTCACCCCAGACACTTCTTCCAGCTCTTCTTGGAGGATCCTGAGTCATTTCCAGGCCAGCCGTGAGACTTAGTCCCTCCAACGTGTTCTGGTCTTCCTCGGGCCATCTCCCGGGTGGAACATGCCCAAGGTTTCGAGGAGGAATCCGGAACAGATGCCCGAGTCACCTCAGCTGGCTCCTCTCGACGTGAAGGAGCAGCGGCTCTACTCAGCGCTCCTCCCATGTGACTGAGCTCCTCACCCTATCTCTAAGGGAGCGCCCAGCACCCTGGGGAGGAAGCTCATTTCGACCGCTTGTATCCGCGATCTTGTCCTTACGGTCATTACTCAAAGCTCATGACCCTAGGTGAGGATAGGAACGTAGATAAATCGAGAGCTTTGCCTTTCGACTCAGCTCCTTCACCACAACAGTCCGATGCAGCGACTGCATCACTGCAGCCGCTGCACCGATCCGCCTGTCAATCTCACGCTCCATCCTTCCCTCACAAGACCCCGAGATACTTGAACTACTCCACTTGGGGCAAGGACTCCCCACCCACCTGGAGAGGGCAAGCCACCTTTTTCCGGTTGAGGACCATGGCCTTTGGAGGTGCGGCTTCTCATCCCAGCCGCTTCACACTCTGCAAACCGTCCCAGTGCATGTTGCAGGTCCGGGTTTGATGGAGCCATCAGGACAACATCATCTGCAAACAGCAGAGATGAGATCCTGTGGTCCCCAAACCGGACACCTTCTGACTGCCTACAAATTCTGTCTATAAACAATGAACAGAACCGGTGACAAAGTTTAGCCGAGTCCAACATGCACTGAGAACAGATCTGACTTACTGCCAGCAGTGAGCACAGCTCCTGCTCGAGTATATTGTCTACAACTAAAGCTGATCCAAAAATAAAATGAGCAGAAACATCTTCCTAACAAAGGTATAAAGTGATATTTCTGCCCTTTTGTAAATAATGTTATGGCCCATTCACATTTTGTGCAAGACCTGAACATCAATCAAGACATTTACAGGCACATACTATTTCATTCCACTTTTCTTTTAAAATCTGAATGAACTACCCTTAAACAACTATTTCAATCATGCGCTGCAGTTACTTGAATGATTTAGTCCATGGACAATAATTGCAGGAATATTTTTAATTTGTAACGTCAGTATAACGATAATCAGCATAATTAAAAGCGTGAGTATTGTTAACGTTGTGCAGTATCCATTTCTATCATTATGAACACCCTTTAGCTTGTGGTGTAGGCACACATTGACACGCAGCACTGAGGTGGGGCATCACCTGAGACTATCTAAACCAGAATACAACACAAAACAGCAATAAAATCATTAAAATAGATTGTACACAAGCAGGCACACTTAAAAATATATCAAGATTTGTTTTACAATATAAACTTGCAAAGAGTATATCTTGCAATCTTTATACTAAATGGTGTAATATTAAAACGTTTGATATTTTTTAAATACTCTTCATATGGCACAACATTTAAATGGGCAGCATTAACACAAATCATCAGTGGCAACTTATAATTGCCTTCCTACATTGATCAGTACAAGCAGGTCTTCTTCATGATGCGCAGAAACTCCTGCTGGTTCACTTCTCCGTCTCCATCTCTGTCTGCCTCTTCAATCATTTCCTGAAACATGGTCTTGTTAAATTAGTTTATAAAGACAAACTAGGGCCACATGAAGACATACAATCCCAACACAAGTTATACCTGCAGTTCTTCATCTGTGAGGTTTTCACCCAGCTCTTTGGCCACTCTCTTGAGATTCTTGAATGAAATTTTGCCCGTTTCATCATCATCAAAGAGTCGGAAAGCTTTTAGGATTTCCTCCTTTGAGTCCTTTTCAGCCTAAATTAGATGCATACATTACTTAACTGCAATACGGGACGGATATTGCTTCATAGGTGTTAAAGCAACTACCATTTTCTGGGTCATAACAGACAGAAAATCAGTGAAGGAGATTTTTCCTGTTCCCTCCTTGTCCACCTCATTGATCATCTTCTTAATCTCCTCTTTCTTTGGTTCAAACCCCAGAGCCCTCATTGCCACCTGAGAGGTATCAAAAAGAGGAGCACATTGTTACCAGAAGTACAGTAAAAAGTACATAACAGCGCCCGCCAATCCACTACCTTGAGCTCCTTAACATCAATGAACCCGGATCCATCGGTGTCAAACAGCTCAAAGGCCTCTCTGATCTCCTGCTTCTGCTCCTCCGTCAGCTCTGGTTTGGGGGTGGTCTTCTTGCGTGGAGGTGGTATTGGACCCTGCAAGGAGGGTCTCTTTGCGCTGGTGGCCTGAAGGAGACATTATTAAAAACAAGCACATGTGCGATGCAATGAATACCCAGATAGCAAAAGATGTTTATTCAACGTTGATTCATGGTGAAATTGTCGATGTAATCCCTCATTCGTCCAGGAGTCTTCCATTGTAGAAACATATTTAGTTGTAGTCATCAGGGCTCTGTTTTTTGGAAAAACAAAACGTTTCGGCACTCATCCGAGAGTCATTCTCAATCTGCGAATCAAGACCGGGAACTCAGATATCCTACTTATCCTACTCTGAGTAGGACCAGACCAGACACGCACACGCACGCGCGCGCGCACACACGCACGCACACACATAGGAGAGAGTGTGGTCCTGGGGCAGTGGCACAAACCTGGAGCTCAACGCCCAGAAGACACTAGAGGAAAGTCTCAGCCCCCTCAGGCCCCCCTCGCCCTGACAGACTCCCCCATCATCACTGTGGACTTCTTCCTCTTCCTTTGCACCACCATCACTGCTAAGGGATCTTCTCAAAATGGGTTGAAGCTGAAAAGAAGTAATTTTTTTCGTCTCTCTCTGGACCCCCTCCCCCACTCAAAAGACGAAAGACTGGCTTCACATAAAATGTTAACGCATTGATAAAACGATAGTAGCTTGATAGACCCTGCTCACCTTTAGTTCCTGAACATCCTTTGGTATGTTTATCAGTAGAAGTTATGAATTCTCCAAATAATGTCACCTGTTGCGCATTTTTGTTTACTCAATCCACATGGTAGAAAAAGCTTCAGTTGTAGTCATCTGGACTCAGTTTGAAAAAATAGACGTTTCGACTCTCATCCAAGAGTCATTGTCATTGACAATGACTCTTGGATGAGAGTCGAAACGTCTATTTTTCAAACTGAGTCCAGATGACTACAACTGAAGCTTTTTCTACTATGGAACACGCCTGGACGAATGAGGGATTACACCTCAATCCACATGGTCCACGGCGCGCCGTGGCCTGCGCGGGGAGCGGGGCGGGTGCTCCCTCGCACGGGCCACTGCGCACCATGATCACAACACACCGTGCACACGGGCCGCGCACGGGCCGCGGTGCGCTGTGCTCCCCCGTACGCACTCCCCGTGCTCCACGCCGCACCCGCCGCCTAATGTTGGCCTAATGCTCGTTTCTGAGAGAGTTTTTTAGCATTTCAAAACAATTACTGCCACAACGATGTATTGAATTTTGAGATGATCCCTAAGTGCACTGCTAATTTTGCGGTACTGTTCTGACCATACTGTAAAGCTTTTGCATTCATTAAGTCCAAGTTTAATTTATTTAGTAACACTTTATTTTGTATGCATGTCTTATTTTATCCTAGTTTATATTTTGGCCGTTATTACTCATTGTTTCATGGTGTCGCTAAAGCAAGTTCCTAGTTCGATTTGTGTTCACTGACAATGGCAAAAAAAAAAAAAAAAAGTCTGATACTTCACGTTCAGTTATAAGCAGCTAAGGTGTGAGGTCCTTTTTATTTTAACCAGATGTCCCTATTCACCTGGGACAGTCCCAGTGTTGAGCCCTGTGTCCCATGTCCCAGCAGATGAATCCAAAACAAATTGTCCCAGTTTTATACAAGACATGTCCCAGTTGATACCCGCCAACTGTAAAGAAGGGAATATATTGTTGTTTCTATGGCCAAAATAGAGAAAATCTGGTTTAGGAATAACCAGAGCACAAAAAATACACACATTTCCGTTGAGACAAGTCGGAGCCATGAATTGACAGGGTATAAAAAAATACATTTATACCCCAACCCATGTATGTCCCAGTTTTTATTTTTTATTTATTTTTAAATCTGGTCACCCTATTTTAACTGCGAATACAACTAAATTGATTTTATACCCTCTCTCCTCCAAGTGTAATTATTATGTGATTTAATGGTAATTTATTGTATTGTTGTGGTGTTCTGTATGTTCTGTTTAGCACTTTGTGTACTTGTGCTCTGAAAATAAATGTATAAATAGCGCTGTGTGATGCTCAGTGGAAATAACATGATTTCAATATGGAATAAATTACATTTCAACATAAAAGATGTTGAATCAATGTTGACAGAGAGTTGAAAATTATATTTCTGTTGTTTCAATGTGCAGATAGGCGTTCACACCAACCTCATTTCAATGCTGATCAGCACGAACATGTTTATAACCGTAAAGCCTGACGTGGATGCAGTGTCATTTTTCTATCTGGGCAACAATATGTAAATAAACACGAACCATAGTTGCCAGCTCATAACGGCAGTGTCTTACCATTATAAGGCGGGCAGGGCAGTAACGATGATCTCGGTGTGTCCAGCTGAAAACCCACTTAATATTTAGATCTGTAGAGCACGTATCCTTCCTAAAGTAGGTCGTTTCGATAGTAATAGAAACAGCTCTGATGTGCACGCTTTTTTTCTAGTGGATGTAGCCGAAAGGAGAAGACATTTACGTTTTTTCCTCACAACATCCAGCCGCGTCTGTGCGTTGGATTTGATCACCTGCAAAGCTCGATATTGGGAAAAATTAAAGCTAAAGGCACTTGGTTTATTGTTGTCGTTGAAACGTCGGTAGCCATCTTGGAACGGTAAGAAGTGCTGGATTCTAATGGGAAATAATGTCGGAACAGGGCAGGGACAGAGGGACATTTGTCTTACACGCGTAAACATCCCACCACACACAATAATACTATTTATAAGAGAGTTAGGGTTAGTTATTAGGCTTGGCATCATGGCATGAGTTCTTGAGTCAATTTAACAATTAGCTTGAACTGGATGTGACTATCAAAGGTTCCTATGGCGTAAGTTCCTCTAGTTTTATTACAGCACTTGCCCATAGTTCAATGATGATCTGGTCCACGGCTCTGAGCGTGAAGCGAGCGCGCCTGTCGCGGGGAAAGAAGATGAGGATGTTGTTGTTGTCATGGATCTATTATAATATCGGGTTGGAGTCCACACAACACTCTGATGTGGGCTATTGAAAGAAAAAGACTTGTTGAATGCGTGGGACATGGGGGAAATTAGAGATTATCCAAACAGCATCGTATTAGTATTGGTCATAACAAACGCAAAGAGAGGTTGGAATAGATTGGAATAGCAAGGCCACCAACTCTGAAAGCTAATACATCTGATCTGGAAAGTCTTGATTTTATTTTTTTGCGAGCTTTTTGAAAGATAATGTTTTATATGTCAATATTTGTGTCATAAGTGTCATAATGAAGAAGTGGGATATATGTTTTTTTCTGAGAATGGACATATGGGATGTCTGTGCAATACAAAAGAGTATCAGGATGGCAGCGATTGGGAAACAGTTATGTTTATTTTTGTGTTAAGTACAGACTGTTCACATCATTTGTACTTTGCATTCTGCCTATATTGGATTATTCACACTTTTGCGACTATTTCTCCCCAGCGAGATCTATAACTCCTCATTTAATTCACTCATTTCCTCTTCAACAATAAACAGTTTGCCCTGTTTACATTTCCTGTACGTAAAGTGAACAGAAATATTGCATTCATAAATAATGGCTGTGATAGATTTGCTCATAATTGTAGGCGGGGGTAGCAGTCCCTCCGACGTTTCCCATTGGTTCAGACAATGGCGTTCTTTTACGTCCATTGCGTTTCATTGGCCGCGCACAACGTCACCTTTGTTCCGGGTACTGCCTTGACCAATCACGGGGCTGTTCTCGCTCGTCTCATTCTCGTCGGTCCAGGAGTTTAGTGCACTTTCTGAACCTGCAGATCTTTTCAGTTTTTCCAGTTCCTCGTCAGTTCTTGCTGGTTTATAGTCCACCAGAAGAGAAGAATATTCTCACAATGACCACACGTGTTCGACCGGTGAGTTACAGACGCATTTATATGACAAAAACATGTACTTTTTACGTGTTTGTGCCAACTTGCAAACGGTATGGGAAGAGATAAAACTGTTTCGTGAGGAAGTGTGTGTCCTGCTTCTTTCCCTGCTAGTAATGATGACTTGTTTCTAGTGTATTCTGTAGATTATGTGTGTTTTTTTTTTAATGTGTTTTCAAATGCACACAGAGTAATAAGAGGTGCGTGGTCATTGGAGGGTCTGGTTTCCTGGGCAGACACCTGGTGGAGAAGCTGTTGGACCGAGGATATGCTGTGTCTGTATTTGACATCTGCCAAAACTATGAGATGCCCAATGTCACCTTTCACCAGGGAGACCTCTGTGACAAGCAAGTGAGTGCTGCTAAACAGAGGCTGGTAGTAGAGGAGCCTAAAATAAGAGTAACTTAACTAAAACAAATGATCACCCAAGTACAAGTGCAAAGTAGTGGTCCAAGAAATTACTCAAAGATCGGTAAACCGGTAATACAACTACAACTCAAGTATTTCAGAATCAGAAAAGGTTTATTGCCATTGTCACTTCACAAATATAGGAATTTGCTTTGTTGATTCAGTGCAACATAAGACAATGAACAATTTATAAGTGTAACTATTTGGACGTAACATCTGATTTATAAGTAATTGTAGGGACAAAACAATGCACAGATCTGGCCTTTTCCAATCATCATCTGAAGGAGTGGTGCAAGAAATGCAAATGGTCAAATCATTTAATATTGTCATTGCAAACAAGGCTTTTGTCACTTAAGACTAACATTGGGAAGATTAGTAACCAAAACCTTTACTCAAGTAAGATAACTCTTTCTTCAATAAAAATATTACTCGAACAGGAGTAAAAGTGCTGCTAGAAAAGTATGATTTATTTAAAATGTTACTCAAGTAAACGTAACCAAAGAACTACATTTCCCATAATATGACAAAAGTGTTAAATCTGCTTTTGACTGTGAAATATCTGAACAAGTTAGGCAAATTAGGCAAATGTTGTTTGTGAATTATTCATAAACCGTCATGTCTGGTTTTCATTCAAGGCTTTGCTGTCAGCTCTAAAGGACACATCCTTGGTTTTTCACTGTGCATCTCCTGCACCTGGCAGCGACAACCGTGAGCTGTTTGAAAAGGTCAACATTCAGGGCACGTGCACCATCATTCAGGCTTGTAAAGAAGCTGGGGTTCAGGTGAGACATAGTTTGATTATTAAGTGTAAGCTTTACATGTGAACATTTTTGTTTTGTTTTGTAGAAAATGGTTTTGACCAGCAGTGCCAGTGTGGTGTTTGAAGGTAAAGATGTAAAGAATGGAAAAGAGAGTCTGCCTTATGCCAAGAAGCCTATAGACTTCTACACACAGACCAAGATCAAGCAAGAGAAGGTCAGTTTTACACATTCAAGTGGTTTCGAAGTCCTCAATATATTGAGTGTCCTGACAGTGATTTGGAACTACATCAGAAATGTGTCTTTAAATGGACCCAGAAAATTGCAGAATATAACAATGTCCAGATGACTATAATTGAATCTTTTTCTACCTTGTTTGAAATATTATAACAAATCATCACGCTCTTTTTGCTGCATTTTGAGAGAGATCTTCTTTAAAACGATATATCTGATATTCAGGTTTTACATATCTTCAAAACAACATTCATGAAATTATCGCTAATTCAATTAACTGCCAACTTCATAAAAATAAAACAAAATGTATTAATAAGTCCACCTAACACCCATCCAATTTGTGCAGCTGGTTCTTGAAGCATGTGACAGAGAAAGTGGGTTCCTGACAGTTGCCATTCGACCTCATGGCATCTTTGGCCCACGGGACCCTCAGTTGGTTCCTATATTGGTGGACACCGCGCGCAGAGGGAAAATGAAATTTATTATTGGGTAAGTCATACAAGTAAAAGGTTTGCTCTAATAATGTGATGTAATTACAATGAGACATTAGATATTGTTTTCCTGCAGCGATGGGACCAATCTAGTGGACTTCACTTTTGTAGAGAATGTAGTTCATGGACACGTCCTGGCAGCTGAGCGTCTCAAGCCCAACTCTCCAATTTGTGGAAAGGTGAGCCAGAATATGATGAACGTTTAAAAATATTGGTAAACTATTTAAAACTTTACTTGCAAATGCTAGCAAAGCTGTATTTATGACCGTTTCTGTTTTTAGGCATATCATATCACTAACGATGAACCCATTCGCTTTTGGGACTTCATGTCTGAGATCCTGGTGGGTCTGGGATATCCCGCTCCTCGCTACCACCTCCCATACGTGTTTGTTTATGGGCTAGCTCTTCTGCTGTGGGTGCTGGCTCTGCTGCTTAGTCCTCTTGTCTCCTTCAAACCCACTTTTACACCGATGAGAGTGGCTCTTGCTGGAACACATCATTACTACAGCTGTGAACGGGCCAAGGAAGATATGGGCTATACACCAGTGGTCAGCTTGAAAGAGGGAATAAAGCGCACAGTGGAGAGCTATCCTCACCTCAGACAAGGAGCGTAACTGTGATGAAGAAAGTCAACAAGTGATGCTTCTACAATTGTTCTCTACATTTCTCTCAGATGGGACACTTTATACAGATGCTGACAATATTTGCCAGGACATATTTGCACATTTTTACCACTTGGTGGCAGTAGAGTTCTGTGATGTTTGTATTAAAACTAGCTGCTATTGTAATTGCTAATCTGTAGTTGTGTGTCTGAAGCACATGCCTATTAAGAACCATGCATTGAGATTGAACAGTCCATTTATATAATATAATATATCCATAAATATGGATCAATCACTGTATCCTACTTTAGGCTACGACCTCCCAATGTTATTACAGTACAATTATCATTGATAGTTTAATAACAATGATGACAATAATATAATGATAATAAAAATACCATTATTTCATGAAATATTTGTATTTGTATAGCCTTTTCCAGGAGACTCAATGACCCTTGAATGTCAATAAAAACATTTGTTTTCACAATAGATGATTGGATTAGATACTGAGTTGAAAATCCACTTAGAGTAGAATGCACGAAATGCAACGCAAGTATTCTATCATCAAGTTAGCATAAGTGTCACTAGTGTCGAGCTAAGTAGATGTTTTAATCAGGCTGTCATTAAGTGGATGTTTTAATGAGGTAGTCATTTATACAATTATGGGAGAGGCAATAAAAGCACATACCATTTGCCCTTTCTTCTGTCACCAAGGATTTAACACTGAATGGTTACTATTTCCCACAATGATGTAAAATCATACCGTATCGTCTGCTCTCTTAGGAAATGTAAAACATTTATTTTGTTCTCCTTTCTCTTGTAGGTGAAAGTCAATTCCGGTCTCAGTGGTTACTAGAAGGTGGAGATGAAGTTCAGATACTTAACATTCCCTTTAATTCTGCAGTCACTTAATGATTCACTGCTATAGTCAGACACAGGGCAAGCTGTCGGACTGGTTTTTGGTGCAGGGAGTGAGGGACTCAGTAGATAAAAGAAAACAGCGTTCACGTAGGCACTGTGCTCTCACCAGAGTGAAACTTTGGCTCTCACTCACAGGTTCTCTCTGACAGATATTGTGAAAGCTATTTACGCCCTTTCAGATTCATAAAGGGCACAAACTATTTACCCAGCGTGGGTTCATTTGTCTTTCTTCAAGTGGTGAGCTGATCCCGGAAATGCAAATAACTGCATGATACTAAAGTAATTTGGTATGTTTTAGAAAATATTGTATAAAAAAAGCTGACGTGCCAACAGAATCAGTACTAGCAATAAATGTATGGGTGCAGTCATATATTTATCATGGAATTAATAGTAAACACTTAGAATGATAATATATTTTCTTACTCCAAGATCGAATTTCCCTTCTTACAGATCTTGTCAGCATGTTTTCAGACACTACTATACTATACTATACTATACTATACTATACTATACTCCTACTTGAGTAGTATTATTTTATAGTGTAGTAGTATTTGAGTAAACATTTTGGTCCATCTATAGTCTATAAGTGACAAAAGCTTTATATTAGCTATATTATATTGTGTTTCTTTTTTCCTTGTTTTTATGATCTATTCTTTTGAAAACACTTATGTTTTGTGTTTCCATTTTCAAATTATAAATATGATATTAGCATTACATTCAGACAGTTACTCTTTTTATTACTCTGAATAGGGTTTCCCCCAAATATACCTTCTTTCTGTGTTGTATTGTTTTGTGGCCTATCCTTAGTAAATAAAAATAGATAACAGTATTAGAAGATTTCTTTCATCACCACTCTAACTTAAGCAATACATTATTGTATCAATGAAATTTCCCCATGTGGGACAATAAAGGAATATCTTATCTTATCTTATTAGAGGCCATTATCAATTCAGATATGCTTTTATCTCTATCTTTATTAACTATTGTTAATAGTTATTATTACAGACATCTTGTAGAACTTTCTGAAGAATCACAAGCATCTCATTTGAAAAGAACAATAGCTTTCATGTTTGTGGCCTCCCCTTTCAGTTCATGTTTTCTTTAATCGCACCTTGATGATGCTGCTGCTCCATCTCCCTCTTTATTCTCAGTGGGGCAGCAACACAACATTCCCAGTGGAGATGTTGCTAGTGCCACTTAATTTGCACACACCCCATGCTGTGTGCCTGCTTTCCCTTTGTCACCAGCCTTGCCTTACTTCACTATCTAATAATCTAGTTCCTCGTGCTTCAGGTATTGCACATTTGCCAACAAAGTTCTGATGTATTCAACAAAAGTGACTTCTTAGTAACATCTGCTACGCACACGGAAAGTCACTCACGCACACAGAAACAACCACAGATTGCTCCACCCCACCTCTCGCCTCTTGACTGGCTGGGCTTGTTACGCCTGTACCTGTTCATTAGAGCAGGGACAAGGCACCTGTCAACCACTCTTTGAAATCCTTCTCATAGGAATAGTGCCACAGGGCTGACCGGGCACACACCATCTGGATAGCAACTCTTACTTGGGTATGTACCAGAAACTATTGGTAGATTTTATTTTATAACTCTATAAGCGATCAATCATCATGTGTAAACTTTGAATAGGATCTCAGTGTTTGCACTTATTTTCTGGGTGTTTCCCCGCAATGATTGAAGAGTTGTCTGTCTCGTTTTAACTTTGACATTGTTTTTCATTAATCATTTATCTATGATGTCCTAATCCATGGGCAAATACGCCCTCTGAGCCCAAGGTGTATTTGTCTAAGCACATATTCAATTCAACGTTCTTAAAAGAACTTGCTCTGGGAAAACTCCATGTGATTCAGTGTGCCTGAGGAATAAAGAAATAAGTTACATTTGCATTTTGAGTTTGGCCGTCACGCAAGTTTGCATACGCTTGAAGCTAGTTCCTGTGCCAAGATAAAAGAACACTCAATTCATTAATATTTCTCATTTTAAGTGTTCCCTAAGGACAACCGTATTTCAGTGAGCACAAGCCTATTTTTTGCTCATTTGGAGGGGTCTTAATGCAGTTGTTCACACATATAATTTACTCCTCAGTTTACACTAATTCAATATTAAGGCAATACAGAGGGCGTTTGTGTCTTCATTGAAGGCAAGTGTGGTGTTTTTTTTGGAAAGTGGTAGGACAGGATGATCTGCATGTCTGAAGGGTGAGACAGAAGCATTCCTTTCTATCCACATGTATTTTATTGGTGAACATTGTGTGAGAAGTGACTATCATTCACTTGTTTTTATGTAACGAATTACATTTCTTATCTTATGGACTTATTTATTGTCATTTCAGGACCCTTTATCCGACAAAAGCAAGAAGAGACATGTCAAAAGGTCAGCACACATTAATGGGTTGTTTGTATAATGTATTTGGTGAAATTTGGTCTTGATCCTTCTGTTTTTTTTTTTTTTTGTCTTAGAAGGGGACAAAGCTTCTGTGTTTAAAACCACCAAAGTTCGGACCAAATTGAAAGGAGATAACAGCTGGCTACAGCGCAGCTCTCAATCTCAGCCTAAAGGAGATGAAGAGAAACCTTGGTAGGAGAAGACATTTCCTTATCACATCATAACAGAGGCAAGAATTATATGTGATGGTCTGAAACGATGTCACAAGTGAAGCTTAGATCAAGATTTTTGTCTCGTTCTTAGAGATTTATGTTCAGACTGATGCTCCGTGTTGGGTGTCGTCTGTCTCCGACTCCTTCTTTGGTTTTCAGATTTCTGTATCTCGCCCTTAGATCCTCGTTTAGGTTCACATACAAGATATCAAGATTAGGTTTTCACATTTACATAGTATAGTTTGTTCATTTGGGTAATCGAAAAAGGTGTCAATGCTGGTTACAAATAAAACATTTTAACTTTAAGCTCTACCAGTAAAGTCTAGCCATGAGTGATTATGATTGGCCCCAGACTGTTGCCAATTCATAAACGTTAATACATTTTCATTACCATTAACAGGATTGCAGAAGTAAAAGCCAGCCGCTTGAATGGAGCCAATGTTGAAACCAGTCCAGTGTCCTCACCGATCCAATCCTCTCCCTCGCCGCTCAAGACCAGCACCGTGCGGTAAGACAAAACCCCCTCACCCCTTGGAGCCTCATTATATTACATACTGATACTGATAAGAACAAATATTTTTTGAAACAGATCACCCACGTCTGGATTTCTGATCAGGTATCACGACTTTCACTGCTCAAATATTTAAAAAATGCAGGAAATAGTGAAGGTGGAGTCTTGTTTTAGCTGCATGAGGCATATTGTTTTACATTCTTTGTTTTATAGGGGTGTATTTACTAAAACAGAGAAGACACCAACAACATCCAATGTCTTTAAGTATGAGTTTGAAGTTAGTCCAAACATACTCTGTATTATATATTTGCTCTTAAGTCATTTTGTGTCTGTTTGTGTGCAGTGGAACAACTACATTTACCAAAAAACCTTCTGAGAGCTACATAAAAATGTAAGAAGTCAAATCCTCTGCTGACACAATGGGTGAGGCTGCATTCTGACATTGTGTGTTTTTGTCTCTTAGCGCCCCGCACACTGTGAGGAACATCACAGAGAACCAAGAGAGCCAGCTCAGCCAGGAGGAGCAGGAGAAACGGTGAGATTGGCTGAACAACACTAAAGCAGCAATGTTTTTTGTTTTTTAGACTCATATTTATATTAACATGACATTTCCAATACAATTTAGACTCATTTTATGGCACATTAACAAATTGGACCTGGTGTACAATTCATTTTCTCAGGGTATCTCTCTAATGTTTTAGAGTTAGTATTAAAAAATATTTGTAAATACAGTGACAGACATGTGGACTAGTCATTGTCATTTTTTCATTTTGTCATTTTGTCAATGTGAACATACATATTTGTGGATATTAGGTGATAAATGTATAACAAATACAATGTTTTATTTTGCAGAACGAAGGCTGCCAGTAGTGTATTGAAAAAATCATCTACAGAAAAGCGCTCCTATGTGCTATCTGCAGCTAAGATATACGAGTATGTAAATCTAAAAGTAATCAATCATCATTGTACCAAACTTGAATAAATAATACGTCTTTTTCCGTGTAGGACTAAAGACAAAACACCAGATTTACTGGTCAACAGTCCTGCATTTGTGGCTCAAAGGTATAAAATAGTTTGTCATTTCCTTCCTCCAATCATCTCAGACCACAAATTCTTATAAATGACTCTTAACTCTGACGTCAGCTTCACTGTATGTGTCCAAACCATCTCACTCTAGCTTGTTTGTCATTATCTCCTGTATAATACGCTAAATATCACGTAAAATGTTGTATTCTTGTTATAATTCAGGGTCGAGACTACAGATGATGAGGAGAGCAATGCAACTTCTCTCACCACCGCAACGGATGTTACTCCTCTGCCCAAGCCACGAATATCGTAAGTACAGTTCCACTTCCCCAATAACTGATTTAATGACTGCACAGAGTAATTGCATACCACTCATCGCTGGCATACTGTCACCACAAGGTCAACACAAATTGAGTTCATGGAGGAAGTTAAAGTGGAAGAAGTGAAAGAAAAGGAGAAAGACCCGTTTGAAAACATGGTACCAGGATGCACAAAAGTGGCCACTCCTTTGCCAGAGCTCATTCCTGATCTGGTCCAAGTTACGTACGTCAAGCCGGATGACTCAGGTGAAGCCGAGGAGCCTGAGTCACCTGTAGTAGAAGAAACTCCACCCTCTCCACCTTCTCCTGCGCCAAGACAGACTACAGTATCAACAACAGTAACAATAGTAACAACGGAGGAGACGGAACCAGAGAAAAGTCTTTTAGATATAAGGTAAATCTCAACATATTTATAGGGCAGCACCAACTACATATGTATTTAAAAATATACTTTAACTTATCTTGGAAACGCAAAGGTTAAAATTTGAGAAGGCAATATTTTTCCAGAACAAACTACAATCTACATAATCATAGAAAAGTCAGTTTCTGCATTTGACATATTCACCATATTGTTTAACGTGACATAATATGATTATTTCTGTGAATGCTATTATTATTATTGTTGTTGTTTTTCTTATTATTTTATCAATGCCCCTTTTCACAGCTCTGACAACAATGTTGTCCCTGCATTTTATGCTGACACAATTCCAAAAAGGTAAAAATGCATGCGATATGTATCTGAAAATGAGCATTACTGTGGGACTTAAGTAAATTACACAAAGGTGTCTCAATGCCTTATCTCATTTTCAGAGTTGAAGTAGTGGAGCCTCAGCCGCTCGTGAAAGTGGAGCCACTAAAAACTCCAGAAGTCGAGGCAGAGCTGGAGCTTCAGCCTAAAGTTGAACTCAACACAGAGACACTGCTAAAACCACAGGCTGAGCCAGTGCTACAGACTCAAATAAAGTGAGACTAAAAGACAAAGATGGACAACAACTCAATTCAAAGCTGAAGATTTACTTCATCATTGTTTTTTATTCAGTTTAAAAGAAGAGGAGCCAGAGCAGCTGGTGGAGGACCTTAAGGTGCAAAAGGAGGCTGAGACAGAGATTCAAACTGATGATGAACCGAAACAAGACCCTACACAACAAAGGTAAGTCACAATTTGAGAACATAAATGAGACTTAAAACATTATTCAGAGATTTCTGTTCAGCAAATCCCAACTCTTTTCATTTTTAATTTCAACTTATCTTTGTAAAAATCACAACAGTTGCCAGTTATTGTCAATAAAAGACAAGTAAGTTTTAAACCAATCAGTTTTTAACAGCATTTTGAACAACAACATTTTTTTGAATGCACGATTCAATAGCAAAGTCAGTCAATCAATCCACTTTAATTATCCCCTCGGGGCAATTTAAGCACATTGAGTGTTCTTCATGCAGAAGTTCAGGATCAGGAAGGTAGAGTCAGGCAGTCTTGTGTCAGGCCAATACAATAACACATCTCCATGGAGATAAGTAGGTGATTAATCCACAACCAGAAAAGTTACATTGTGCGCCTTTAAGAGGAAAACCCTACCCTTCATCTCAGAATACTTTGTGCAATAAGGATAATCTGTCCAGTTATCTTTTTAAATGACATCTCATGTGTTTACCTCCCTTTTGGACCTCCAAACACACACTCAACATCATCACTCACTTCCTGTACTTGCCAAATAAACTAACTAATAATCACTTCTCTTTATTGCAGTATTGTTGAGCAACAGTCAACTAACACAATCAGATATGTGGAACCTCTAACTGATGATTTGCTGGCTTTTAATGACAGGTTTGTTTAAATACATGCACTATCTTTTGTGAGAAGACCTGTCAAAATATGAACACTAGGTGGCACTGTTGGACTGCTGTCTGACCAGTGCATTCAGAAACGTCCACTGAAGTAATTCACTTTTCTTTTGGTTCCTTTTCAGCCCCAAGTCGGTTCCTCTTATCCCTATTAGTTTTGGATCCCGGGGTCAAGATCTGCTTAGCCCTATAGAAAGGTATAGTATAGGAACATGTAATTCCCACCCACTTAGCAAATACCACACAAGTATTACTTTTTCATAGGTTAAAAAAAATCAATATCCCCTAAGCAAGAAACCTACCTTTCCAAGATGGATTGACAGCGCCAAAGGGTTATAACTGTGTTTTTTGTCATTTTTTTCATTCTCTTTTTTTTTTTTTTTAGCGAGAAGCCAGAACCTGTCAAACCTGGCACCAGCCTCGTCGACCTGCTGTCAAACGAGGACATTGTAGTCACAGAAGAGCATAGGTGAGAGAGACTAATTCTTATCACATGGTTTGCCTGGGGTTATGTTCTCAATAAAGCTCCACACGGCATGAAAGTCTGAGCCCCAAGTCAACACCTTCAAGCAAGAGCACATTGAAACATCTTATCTTCAAAGTTCAGATTAGTATTGGCTTCCTTTTGTCTTCCCTCAGCCTCAGCGCACTGCCAGAGGAGAAGAAACAGACAGAGACTCAAAGGTACATCACAATGACAGGCCCATCTTCATAAATAATTTGTCAATGTGCCACCAAGGAACACATTGTATCTAAAAGTCCCTTGTAATGGCTTTGACTAATTCTCTCACTCTTTCTCCCCAGCGTCACAGAAACAGTCACAATCACCACCAAAACTGTGATCATTACTGATGAGCGGTAAGGGGACAGTCTGCTCTGTGCTATAATGGGAGGGTTGTCAAAAGGAGCTTTCTTCCTTTGTAAATTGTGTATGAGGCAAACCACGCTAACCTTTGCCTTGTCCTCCTTTCTCTGTTTATCATGCCATTCTTCCGCCTCCATTTTCCCGCGTCTCCATCTTTACGCAGTGAAGAGGAAAGTGCAGATCCCCTGAGTTCACATATGATTACCACAGTGACTGAATCCAGGTATGTAATTACACAGCAACGTCACACTCCAGTCCCCAATCATTTAATGCTATTACAACTACACACTTTTTATTATAAGCCTCAGTGAGAGTTAATTTTCTTAATTATAGTTTAAAAACTACATTTCATCTGATTCATTGGTAGTTATTTCACTTCATTCCACATCAAGATAAGATGGTGTTTATTGTATTTGTCAGCAGGAGTGTCTTGTTTGCATATGCACATTTTTAATTTATAAAATGAATGATCTGATCAGTTTAATAAACCCAGCCTAATCAGAGTTTATTTCAGGTGAAGTGAAAATGAAATGTCGCCACTGAGAAGACAAATTGTATTTCAATTTGTCAATTACATCTCTGATTTTGATTTACTTTGGCCCCTGTATGTTTACTATTCAGACTGCATTAAATCTTTCCATTATGAGTCATTGTGATCAGAATTCCTCTGACACAAGACGGGCCCTGCTGACAATTGAGAGTGAAATCAGTGTGAAATTGTTTTTCAGCTCAACTGATCCGTTTGATCCATATCCGATCGGGACCACATCCTCTAACAGGTAATCATATTGGTTTGGAGCAGCGACTGTTTTCCAGTCAGATAACGTCTCGTCATGCATAATGCAGCACTTTCTGATTATGAGTGTCTTTTCTCTATTGCAGCACCTCTGACCTGCTCAAACCTCTAGCAGACATTTCCATCAGCAGGTAAAAACTTTGATAACATAAAAGCACCTATATTTTCTTGTAACTTGGCTTGAACATTGATACTATTACATGTTTACATAGTGCCTTGTTACTAACACCCATTCGTGTTGAGGCTTGTTAAATAATTATTACTCATAATGAACACGTAGGACCCCAGACGCACATGCAATCTGCATACTAATTAAATTATATTATTCAATTTCTCTCCTCTTTTTCAGTTCATCAGACACATCTGTCAAGACCAACGCGCCCAGTATAGAAACAAAGTAGGATTTGCTTGCACTAAAGAAAAATACTTATCTATTTTGTATTCATAATATCTATTCATGGTATTAGAATATATTACCGTTCAGAAATAAATGTCCTCTGGGAGTTGCGACAACTCTAAAGTATTTTAAAAGTGATGATATTCTAACTATAATTTGTATCTTTCAGTATGAGTGGTAATCTCTTGGATTCCCTCTCAGATGACATCACCCCATTCAACACAGAGGCACCAAGGTATTGGATTCATGATATGCACAATTCACAATAATCTTTGGTGAGGTTTAAATGTTCCAGTTTAGATTCTGTACTTGATGGTTGTTTTTCCTTCTCTGTGTACGTTTTGACAACATTACTGTAGTATTAGTTAGGCATCAACCAAATTCCCTGTATCTTATCTAATTTCCCCATGGACAATAAAGGATTATATTATCTTATCTTATCTTATGAACGCATCATGGTTCAGAAACATGTTCTTTTGAACAGCTTTTGAACTTGACAGTATCAGCACTGAATATGCCGTTTGTGCCATAACTTGTCTATGTCCACTTCACCACCTCAGGCTGAGCACTCATTCGTGGACGCGCACGTGGGAACCGGAGAGCACAGAGGAGAGGTGATGACACACTTACACTACTATTATACTTCCAACACAAAGCCATGTTTCATTCATCTCCATCTCGCTGCGCGTGTCCATTACCCTCTAAAAGCCTTTCAATGTCTTCCCTCAGCCAAGAGCCGGCCAAGGCAGAGGAGAGTCAAGCTGGAGATGAGCAGACGGTGATCATGTTCGAGAGGAAGTGAGTTGTATATTGAAAGCTTTGGATACATATTTGGCCCTTTTATTCCCGTAACCTCCTTCTCTTTCACTTTGAGCGACGTTTTCAAAGCTCTTAAGTCGCTGAGCTAGAAAACATTGTCCATTGGCGCTGTTAAAAATGGGTCAGATAGAGCAGACATAATAAAGAGATTCCTCCTTTGTACCTACAGCATATCTAACAATAAAGAGTACAGTTGTTTTCTTCTGGCGCAGAAACGTGTCTTTGTTTGTCCTGAAGGTCGAGCGAAAACGACTCTCCGTGGGACAGGTGGACGTCCCCAACTGTGTATACAATCCAAACTAACAAGGACGAAGATGAAGAGGAGGAATCTGACATGTAAATATTCATGATCTTATATCATGAGAATTATATTAGAGACTCTGACATAAACAAAATCATAGAAGAACACTGGCCCTGTCTTGCAATGGTTAATGTCATATTTATATTTATTTGAATGTGTTATTTTAAACCACACTCATTTTAGCTCTGAGCTTTTAATGAAGAAATTGTATTCAAGTACTCTTTTATATCTTTGTGCAATTGAATAAATTAATTTACCGTAATTTCCGCACTATAGGGTGAACTGGATTACAAGGCGCACTTGTCAATGAATGGCTTATTTTCAATAATTTTTCATATATAATGCTCACCGGACTATAAGGCGCATCAATCGAAACAGAACTTCATTGATGCAGTATGCGCGGAAAGTGGCAAGCTTTTCTTCGTAATATTTTGCCAATTGCTGCAAGCTATTAATTAATCCATATGTAAGGCGCACTGGATTATAAAGCGCACTGTCGTTTTTTTGGAGAAAATTAAAGGCTTTTAAGTGCGCCTTATAGTCCGGGAAATACGGTATGTCTGTCTAATCATCTTGCTAATGTTGCAGGCCAGACGATTCAGAGACACAAATCATCTCTACTGTCACAACTATTAGGTAAGTGAAACACACTCTTTCGGGCTACACATCTGGCTAGTTTTGCAAGTGCAGAACAAAGTGTGAAGGAGAGTTTTAAGATGGCACACTTCAGCAGCACAATAGACTGCACCTGGTCAATAAAGGCGGCCCCCGAGGAGAAGTGAGTCAGAGATCGGCGTCATTCGCTTATAAAAACTGCACACTTTCTGCTCATGTGTTGCCTTCACTTTATTGACTCCTGCAGCTCAAGGTTTTAGGTTCAATACTGTTTTTTTCTTTCCTTCACTTTCCAGGGAGACATACAGTGAGCCCGAGCCAAGCATGGATCTGTAAGTTTCTCATTTCAAGTTCATGCTACAATAATCTTGGTATTTTATTTGGTATACAGCAGGTGAATGTTCCCCATCCTAGATTATTAGTAGAAGTATTGGATGAAAATACTTGAACATAGTTTTGTAATTTGTAGTATTTATAATCTAATGTCAAACACACAACTCTTTGACATTTGACATTGCAGGTTTGAGTTTTTGCCAGTGGTTCACAACTTTTTTAACTCGCGTATTCCCCAGCTTGGTCTTTTCCCTAACTCCTCATCAGTTATTACTAAAATATTGTGTTCATTGTCCAAAAATGTCCACAATCTTCCAATTACGTACTCAATTAAGCCTTGTTTTAAAATCCAAAAGCATCTGCGTTGGGCTCGTGTAGAAGGGAAACACTGGCTGATTAAAGATTGCACAAGAAATTATGAACAGACAACATATATTCTGTTAATGATTACTACATGGATTAAACTATTTTCATTTTGGCCCACCTAAAAACCCTAAAATATAATAGAATAATGATTGCGATACAACAGTTTGAGTGCTTGTAAAGTTTATGTAGGTTATCAAGACTATTTTTGCTCAGAACCACCTGTTTCCACAGTGTCTATCCTACTTACCTGTTTATCTCTATGTAGGATAAATGTTTAATACAGTCGAGTGCAGTTCAAGGCATATTAATTATTTAGTGCCTTTTCACAAATTTCCTTTTCCTTTGAGATTACTGTAGGATTGCGTTCGTTATACAGTGAGAGATTTAGGCCAAATCCTGTGGGAATGCAGCTGCCGGGGGGAGCCGAACTTACACGCAAATTGTTCACTTTTTAAATACAAAACCATGTTAAATGACGAGATCCACTAGCCCATTGTCTTTCACTTTACCCTCATTTTCCCGCCTATAATGATCAGTTTCCAGATGTCAAATTAATGATGTGCATTAGAGACGTCCCTTTGTCAAAGCACAGGCCGTTAAACCCTGCGTCATTACCGAGAGCTTACACGGAATGATTATCTCCTGCTTGACAGATATAGGCCTGTTTTACAATCACTAATCATTTTACTGACACCGGAGTGAGCTAAAGACTAACGCAGCTGTTTTGTCCCCTCAGCACCTCGGCAGAATCAGACGGAGAAAGCAAAAAGTAAGTCATACAAAGCTAAAAAGGATCAGCCATATGATTATGACCACCGAACATATGCAACCGACTATGATGTACTTTGCATAACACCTGACGTTCAAAACGAGCTTCTTCTGCTTTTGGAGCCACAATTGAGCTTTAACTGGACTGGACTTTTTCTATTCCACTGGTTTATTGTTCCTTTGGACCATTTATGCTTTTGCTTCGCTCTGGTTTCCTCTCCGATCCACAGCACGATTTTAGGAACGAGTATTTGGGTTTTGCGATTAATAAATACAACTTGCAATTGTGTTCACGAAAATGAATTAAACGATTAAAACAGCCAAAGCTGAGCAACGTCAAGGAGAGTAGTAAAAACAACAGAATAAAACAAGATTGTACAAGCAAAATGAGTGTCTGTTCACGGTGCTAATTTCAAACCAGAAAAAGACTGTAATATGAGCTGCTAAACTAATTGAAGAATTCCATGCATTTCAATACATGTTTGTAGAGGCCTAAACACTAAAGAGTTGGCAGTTTTCTTTTCACTAACAGGATCTTTTGTTGTCTACAGTGGACATTCTATTACCTACATAATCTCAGCGTTTTATTTTGTTGATTGCACCAACTAAATTGAGCAGCTCTAATCCACAAGCACAATAAAGTGTACCTTAAACCTTATGTTCTTGTAATACAGTTGCTAATTAAAGTACACCCACCCTTAGGATTCAGGAACAACTGTACAATCTCTACAATGTGACGTGCTTAATCTTTTATTTTTCTTGTCTTAAGGCCGTTTGTGTACGTTAAAGAGTACGTCAACGCTTCTGAGCTTTCCCTACTGAACGCCAAAGACACAGACAGGTAATTTCTTCAACTAATTAATTAAATGTTAATCCCTTACAGTGGTTTTTCATGCTGAAAATGATTGGTTCTAATTGTATTCATGTATTATAGTGATTATTTGACGTCATCATCCACCAGTTACTCCTACAGCAGCCCCTCCACTTACTTAAGGTAATAACACAAATCCTAAAACGAACATAAGCCAGCCTTTAGCTCTAATCCCAAGTTTCTTTGTGTACAACAAAAAACATTTTGTAAGCGGTTCGAGCCATAAATTCCTCACAGGCAGCAATTAAAGAGGGCTCGGCCAGGCCCACAAAGGATTATTTACACCTACAATCACAATAGGGCAGATGGGGTCAGAGGTTATTCCACTAAACTGAGCATCGCTGCACACCGCTGAAATAACCCACCTCAAACGCTGTGTCTCTGCAGTGACTCGCTGTCGACCAAGTGCACGTTCTGTGGGGAGCAAGTGGGCAGCGACGCCAAGATCACCGTCGAGCATCTGAACATCAACTGCCACCCGGAATGCTTCAAGGTAAAGCTTCATCTCACCGTCTCTGCGTCAGCCGGGGGGGAAAAACTAAAAAAAGACTCAAAAAATGACTCGATGATGTGAAAATGTTTGGTCGAACTGAGTACTGACAGCTAGGACATCTTTAAATGGTTTGAAAAATGACGTTATATCTGAGTAAAGGATTGATACCCTTTTCAACTCAAGCACTCAGACAAATTAAATTAATCTATTTCAAATATCAAAGAAATGTCCTTGTTGCTTCTGTTAATGATGTCTTTGAAGATCCCTCACTTTTAATTTCAAAGATGAAAAATGACAATGTCTCTCTGCTTTGTGTCAATTAAGTTTCTATGGTAACCCTTTTATATTTCCAGTGTGGAGTGTGTGGTATACCTATGGGAGACTTTCTTCATAAGATGTTCCTACATGGAGGAATAGTCCACTGTGAGAGTTGCTACAGAAATGCTTAGGACTGATTACAGACGTCCTCTTGATGGCTTCGTGTCCTCGTCCTCTGGCCCTTCTCTTGTTCACTAACGTACAAGTGACAAGTGTTCTTCTGCTAAGTTTGGAACAAGTCCAGTCCAAACTTGATGTGGTTGATGATGATCAAGAAGAGTTTCGAACAATATGACTATGAATGTGTTTTTCATGTATTAGGTCATTCTGAGATTATGTTGATTATGTTATGTATGAGTTTACGTTTTGTGGGAAACCTGTCTGTCTCTGTAAACAAGGTAAAAATTTAACTACAGTTCTATGAATATTAGATGACTGCCAGAGGCGGTGCTTTAGCACTGACTGATTCCCGACACTCGTGTGAAGGGAATAACCTCTGGCGGTGACTAGGGATGAAACAGAACTACAGTATGAAGGATATGTCTGTAACAGTGCATTTAATTGTTAATTTACAAATTCATGGGGAGATTACAACACAAGCTAGTTACTATTGGAAAGTCATTTTTCAGTTTGTTTATAAAATTGTGTTTATTGTTCAATGTGCTGTTAATAAAGCTTCTTATAATACAAAAAAGTATACAAATGTAAAGCTTCATACACTTCTCAAATCTCTTCATTTACTCACTCTCAGTGGGAGTGAGCATGTCCAACCTTTACTATACAAATATAGTAAAGGTTGGACATGTTCGGCCCAGCAGCATGCAGGCCCTCACTGTAGGTGGCCAAATATAAGGGTACTGTATAAGGATAGATGACATTGGTAAGAAGTCATGGGATGGGCAGGAATAAAGTTAAACTGGCCTGAAAAGCAAGTTATATTGTCCATGCAACTGTTAACCTTCAGCTTAGCCTTAGTGGGCGAACATATCCATGACCAAACATTTTGAAAAATGATTATAAAGTTCACATTATAATGCAACATACTCTTGACACGTTTAATTAGTTGTGTAATATTTGAACAAGAGATGTATTAAACTGAACATTTTAATGTATTCCTTTGTTGAATATTTTTCTTGCATTTCATTTTAAATCACTTTGCACATTTAGAGCGTGCTATTGGCTCACGGGTATTTGCCACCTGCAGAGTGTAAAAAAACAAATGTAGTGCTCCACACACAGACGGGCTCCCTGGGTATTGAGGATTGGTGCTTTAGCAGTTTTCCAAAAAGTGCATTACTGCAGGGAAATTGCTGAAGAAATGTGGTTAGAAACTTTAGATTTTAGAATTGATGTGGGTTAAGCCAAATAATTACAAAGTAGTAAAAAATAACTTTATTTGAGCAGTTTTAGTGAAATGCATTTTGGTTTAGAGCTCAGCACAGTACAAAATAAGACTGTATTGTCCCTGTAGGTAACTTAAGTCTTCAACATTCAAACTGTTCAGTGCTTAAGATAAACTTCACTGTGCTGGCCCCCACTCTCTCTAAAGATGTGTTCATGGTATGGATTGCCAAACTGAGACAAGCATATTGTAAAAGTACATAACACAAAAAGAAGGAAAAAACAAAACAGCTGCTGAAATATTTCAATATAGTATAGTATCAAATAGTAATAATACTGATATAACATAAATATTTCAAATTCATATCACTTTGAATAGACCTACAGGAATAAGTTCTCCATTCCACAATAACTTATAAAAACATGCTTATAAGAGCTGATTGTACTTGCTATAAAAAAGTATAAAAGCACTTAATAAAGTGGTTTATCTGGTCATTATGGCACATTTCACTCATTGAAATAGAGTAATAACCCTCCCCAGGACTGTAGCCATGATACACAGCCTGTGTCAGTGGTGTCCCTTGGCTCTGCTCACAGCCATGTTTTGGATGTGTTTCCACAGCAGTGAAGGGTCCGACTCGTTATGTCTTATCAGAGACTCCAGCCCCTCGGCTTGATCCAAGCTCTGCCAGTAATCCTGAGGCCATATTTGCAACCATCTGCAGAGAGATACACAAACAGATTAGGGTCACTATACAGAAATTTGGTTACCAAGCATTTTAATCAGAACATTTAAAGATAGTTAATTGTGCTGCCTCCCCATGTACATGGTTATTCAAATTAAATTAATCTAAAAATATGATGCATTTATAAGAATAACAAAAAAAACAGTTGTATGTCAAGCTCACCCGTCATCTTCAGGCAGGTCCTGGACATCTCCATATCCAGGCTGAGGGAGCGGACAGCCCATGTGAGAGTTATTAGCCATTTTAGGTGGAGGTGGTTCAACCATCTGGGCTTTTTTGAATGCTTTTCTTGCAGCAAGTCTTGCATTCTCCTGATCACAGACATAACATTCAAACCCATTCAGATAGTTTGGTTTACTCATGTCATTAACTCCCCATTCTCGAGTCTCTAATGCCTCTAATAACTTAGGATTGGTTATACTCTTTGGGTTCTTGAATTGTAAATATTTTTCATATTCTTCATCATTCTCATCCAGATATTTGATAAAGTGTGCAAGAGATTTTGGTGAGGGAAATTCATCAATGATTATCACAGAGAGCTTGTTCGGCATCCAGTCCGCCACCACTGCAGAGCCACGATAGATGGGCACGCAGCCTTGATGAAGAGGCCGCCACAGCTTTTCAGTCATGTAGTCTGGACATAGGCCATTCTCTAGTGCCAAGTGGAACTTGTACCGTGCCACAAAGTTCATGAAATTTGGGTCCTCTCCAGTGGCAGTGGATGTGTCCTCTAGATGTTCAGGCATGGGTTTGTTGTTTAAGCATTTTCCATAAGAATCCACCTAAAGATAAGATATGGAAGGAAGTTTAAAAAAATGGATTATAGAGGATATGTCATTACAAATATGTAAAATAAAATAACAGAAATGATTTTGAAAATTTAATTACCTCAAGGTACTTCATGAGCTCTTGGACGTATCGGTCTCTGTTGGACGGCACATCGCAGTGTGACTGCATGTATAGCACCGGGGCCAGACCCTCTCTCCTCAAGCGGTTTTTGTCCTCCAGAGACACAGATGTGGGCCGGAGCAGGTAGTCCAGAGAGGGCAGCCATTGCAGGGTCAGGGGGTAATCAGACTCCCTCCGAAAAGTAGCAGTATAATTAAACAGTCGGATTCCTGGTCCATGTGAGAGGAAGAAATTATTCATGGGTGACTCTTCGTGGAAGAGGGCCCAGGTTTGGTGCTGGAGTCGAGGGAGTGGTGCTTCATAAGCTCGGAAGTCTGTGCCATAGAAGATAATGGATGCAGTCCTTTTGTACAGCTGGACCTATTAAAATAGAGATGATTTATTTATGAATACATACAAAGTGAATTAAAACATTTCAGGGATTGGTATGGAGAGAGCAGAATACCCTGCGATTACTTGTCACCAGACATGAAGACTTGGCACAGTCAATGCGCTCAGTGTCTCCAGGGAAATGTGGGAACAATCCTCCGCTCCACCAAAGCAGAATGGGCAGCTCCTTGTTGCTGCGGTGGTCATTGTTGCCTGGACCTCGATATGAACTGATGGAGGCAAACTCCATCTCTGATAGAGCGCTCTGGGGCTGAAAGGCTGCATGGTCCACTGCCTCCCAGGCCCCTGTGGGCAGCTGTTCATCCGCCAAAGAGGCAAAGGACACCCAGACCCAGCACAGGAGGCCAAGGAGTCCCAAACACACACAGGGCACGAGCCTGCCCCTCATCAACATCTGCAATGGAGGAGGAGAGGGCACAAATGAACAACAGAGGCAGTGCAGGACAGAAAGCTAAAAGAACTTCACTCTCTGTGCTGTAATTCTGCTATGTGGAATAATATGGTGTTTAACTAGTGCTGTCTCTAGACTAGATGCAGAGAGTAGATTCAAAAATCACAGAAAACATGAAAAAAAAATCCGGTCTCTTACCATAATCACAGCAACATGAAGAGGCTTTTTGGTCGCCGTCTCTTTCCTTCATGCAGCTCACAGTTAAATGAGGCCGCCGTTTGCGGGACAGAAAAAGAAGAAACAAACAAACACAGCTGGCTTGAACGACTTCTTTAGCTCATATCTGTTGTTTCCTGCACAGCGACAGCGCCACGCCCGGTCCGGTGTAAGAACCACACACACAAAAGACAGTTCACCGCAACACAATGAGATAAACTGTGATCTAATGTAAAATAAATACATGCACTATAAATATTCCAGTTGAGTACAAAGTGTATCGACAAGGTTTAGTTTCATGAAGTTTCATGAACGCGCTGTGCCCAGTCCTGGCCTCGGGGGCGCGCACGTCACGACTCAGGGAGCAGCAGCCGGGGCAGATCCAGCCTTCAAGAACCGGGTGAGCAGGATTACTTTTGTTTTGTGCAACTATTGCGTTTATTATCCACTCAAAAATGCCGAATTGCCCTTAAAAGTGTGACGCAGTCCATGCAGCGTCTGCGTTTTGGCTCATTCTGCGGGTTCTGTCACTTTTACGCACAGTTGCTACGTGGCTAACAGTTAGCCTTGAGGAGAATGTCAACAAGACATCATCAGCGTGTTAGGGGGAAGAAGAAGAAGCGCAACCCTTTGCTCTGTGCATCATTGTCTTATATTTATGCTTTAATAAACGCATGCAGTTCAGGGTTGACCCAAAACTACGGCGGTGAGACGAGTAATTTGGTGCAAGCACTTGTTTGGAGTAGCACTTTTCTGATCACGAATGACACAAGCTCGTACCTGTCCGTGCCAGTCTGCGCATGTGCAGTGTCCAATGTCCAAACCGTGACTCGTCCTGTTGTTGATAAAGCTGCGCGATTCTGGGGAGGACATGTGATTCTGGGAAGAGTTCTGGGGAGGACATGTGATTCTGGGGAGAACATGTGATTCTGGGGAGAACATGTGATTCTGGGGAGAACATGTGATTCTGGGGAGGACATGTGATTCTGGGGAGAACATGTGATTCTGGGGAGAACATGTGATTCTGGGGAGAACATGTGATTCTGGGGAGGACATGTGATTCTGGGGAGAACATGTGATTGCGCTTTATGTTTAAAAAAGTAGTTTATAGTGCACATTGTAAACAACTCCTGGAGCATGAACATGTGAGGGAACATTCAAACATGAACTGATAAACATTGTTTTCGCTGTCGCCCTCAGAGGCAACTGTTGTTGTGATTTTGGGGTGTTACAAAAATAAATTGAATTGAAGAAACTAATACAAGAATCACAATTTCCGAACATGTTGGTAGAGAGCTAAACTGCAGCCACAACAATTATTTTCTATACAGTAATAATAAAGAAGGGATATTTTGTTCTTTGCAGATGACATTTTATCATCTAAATTATTGCCTTTGCAATTTGATAAGTGTCAAATCAAATTGTGATTTTGATTTGATATATATTGTGCTGCCTTATTTATCTCTATTGTGATTTTCTCGTGTTAATGTAAGATTGGGATCGGTTTGTTTATAATCTTATGTTGTTGAACTGGATACAGTATCTGTACAAATACAGATATGCAAAATTAGAACAATGGGTATATTGTCTGATTAAAACTAGAAAAAAACAGAAAGGTCTTGTGTAATCTTCCAAACATAAAAGTATAAAGTGATATTTCTGCACTTTTGGTGTCAATTGTATAGTTCATTCACGTTCTGTCTGATACTTGAACCTCAACCTAGAGTTTTCTTTAATAATGCATGTTGATTTTCCCTCTTTTTTTAGGTTGTTTTAACCCTGGTCTGCCACCTGCCCCTCAGGCCTTCACCACAGGGCCTCACCCGGGCGGAAGCTGTCAGAATGACTGGAAAGAGCTTATTGCTCAAGGTAATCCTGTTGGGAGATGGAGGAGTAGGGAAATCCTCCTTAATGAATCGGTACGTAATAGACCGTTTTGACTCGCAGTCCTTTCACACAATTGGGGTAGAGTTTCTAAACCGTGACCTGGAGGTGGATGGGCGCCTGGTGACTCTGCAGATCTGGGACACTGCGGGACAGGAGCGCTTCAAATCCCTGCGCACCCCTTTCTACCGAGGTGCTGACTGTTGCCTGCTCACATTTGCTGTCAATGATTTGCAGAGCTTCCAAAACCTGGGTGGTTGGAAAAAAGAGTTTATGTACTATTCAGATGTGAAAGACCCCGAGCACTTCCCCTTTGTGGTGCTCGGTAACAAAGTGGACATGGATCAACGAGAGGTGGGTGCGGAGGAGGCCCGGGCCTGGTGTGAGGAGAACGGCTGCTGCCCTTACTTTGAGACCAGTGCGAAAGACGACACTAACGTCACTGCTGCCTTTGAGGCGGCGGTCCGAGAGGTGCTGGCGGCAGAAGACCACCTTGACCATACTCTGCTCAGTAGCACTATAGATCTCCACGGTAATCGAAAAACACCACGCACATCTTGCTGCTGATTGGTCGTTTTAAACCTTGGCTGAAGCCTTCTAATGGCAGTGAAAGTCGAGGTTAGTTTTATGGTACATGTGCATCAGGTACAAGGGTTCTTGAGATAATATGGATAAGGTACATATCCGATCTGAGAAGGGCTTTGTCAATATTCCAGACAAGTTTTAAGTAAAACATTAAACGGTACGTTATGGCTGCTAATTTCTGGTTGTGAATTTCCCTTGTCAAACTTTGTTATTCAAGCAGGGAATTTTAAGTTTAATATAATAATGGAGTGTGTTTTCGTGGTCTACACTTACACGATTAAATACTAATTTGCTTTTGTTCAGCAAAGCAACAAATGGTCTAAAAGGGACTTGCCACGCAAAATCTTTTTGGTACAAAGTGGTTTGGTACAATGTACAAACTTGAAGGGATTTTTTTTCTTAAATCACTAATAATTTTTGCTGATATGCTGGTGTTATTGCTGCTCATTGTGTAACATGCACATATTAGAAACTGTAACTTAATAGTTTTCAATTTAAGATAATCCTTTCACTGGTCATTTTATTGCAATACTGTAGCAATAATTATATATGGCAGACAAAGTATTACTTGGCACGTTCGGGATAAGCAAGAGCTGTGCAGATCTGATTTGTGTCAATCGATGTTTGAAGTTTCCGGTTTAACCCTATTGGTTTACACGAGGCGGCTGGGCATTTTTTCCTACGCTCTCATTGGATACTTCAGCTCTAGACACTTTTCTAGATCAGGTGCAGCTAAACTCGAATGCGTCTAATGTTACTGACCCTGTTACAACAAACTCTGACATTGATTTTGAAGAAATGTGTCACATTAGCTGCCTGTTAAGCATGTGCCCTGCTGTCTACAGCCACACTGATTTGTGTACTACATAAAATACATTTTATGTAAAACATGCAATACATGAAATGATGCTCTTATTGCTTACCTTGATTTTTGTAATGAATGTGAGCCTTCCTTCCTCGTTTTACCTCACGTCATAAGGCGCTGGTACAGCTAGCAGCCCGGTGTAAATGCTCTCTTTTTTCTCACACTTATTGTGCTTTATATCTTAACATGATGGTCCATTTTGCAGTATTTAAAATGTTTGTGTTGTTGACTTGTGTTGTTATGTTAATAGTTTTGTTTGTGTCTATATGGTTCACAGCCCATCAATATTCAGCCAGTCTCCAATATCCACCACTGTTGTCATTGTCATTGAGAGCGGACAAAATAAGCACAAGACAAATTAGTCAATCTGAAATTATAATTTAAAGTTACACAATATTACCACTAGATGCCACCAAAGCCACACACCATATTATTAACAGACCTCTGGAGTATATTAAGGATATTTCCAAATATCCTCTGGTGGAATGAGAGTGGACCGTTTGCCTGAAGATCGCTTACCAATGTTTTTTTCCCCTTAAATTATGGTCACAATGTTTTGTAATTATTCTCCACAAACATGTAGTCTGAACCTTATCTGTGTTGTGTGCAAGAGTCATTTGCTCTTTTATTCTAGTTTTATGGGGAAAGTTTCGGTACTTGTTTTGGGTTTCTTTGTAAAACCTTATGAATTAATTTTTCCATTCGGATAAAAATGTTTAATTTTTTCTTTTCTCATTTGTAATTCATGCTGCAGCCTTAGTTAGCATTGAAAGATTGTATAATGTATGTGGGCCTGTAAACAACTGGTCCAAGCATATTGTTCAAAGGGCATTCATTTTTTATATATTAATTTGTTTTAATGAACTTGAGCTGGTGAGTATGAGGTTGTGTGAGACCTGGTTTCTGGATTCACTTTTCTTTGCACTATGGATGTTGAGACTGTGGACAATGTTGTGCCTCTGTGGCAACAAGGTACAGTTTGCCCAGTGCTTGGCAACAAATAAAACTTGCAGCATAATATTGAATTTGTATTTTTGTCCAGATTAAAAGGTGGTTTAAAATAGATAGTGCATCTTAATTTAATTGTAAGAAATTATCACAGTAAGCAGATTTTTATGTTTGTGTGGAGCAAAATGTGAGTTTAAAAAAAGCCCTTTGTGCACAGCATTTTTATTTTCTCTATTAAATAAGGTATGTTTATACTACAAAAGAACATTACTTATTAACTACAACCATATCATTGTACACCATTGCAACACAAACTAGCAAAAGGAATAAGTAAATCCTCAATAAAAGTAACACTACAAAAGCACACGATTTAAAGTTAAACTATACTGGTTAATCCAAGCTAATGTGCTGCAGGAGGCATATCAGAGATCAGCTGTGTCTGCATAAGGGGAGCAGAGCGCCCCCTCTCGGTCTCTTTGCAGCTTGCCATACAGGTCACAACCTTTCCTCTCTTCTCTCAGCAGCCGCCTGAGCTTCAGCAGGTAAACTTTGCTCAAAGCCAGCTGCAGAGAACTGTGCACCTGTTCACAAAACAAAAGACATGACAAACTACCAAACAGAATCACTGTCCTTATTTAACAGCAAATGAGTCACACACGACATTGACACAAAAACATTTTATACGTTTAAGGCAAAACATGTTATAACAATTTAAAAAGAGCCAGCTGGCCCCGACAAATCCACCACTTCAGCTGGGTAAAGCTTGCACCATAAAGACAAAAAAAAAAAGGCAGCTTAAGTATTAAACATAGGTAGTAAGTTAAGGCATTAAGGGAGCTTTTACAAACATTTAAGTGTTATACAATAACTACCTAATCTCCCTAAAAACAACTAAAAGATGTTTAGTAATGCAACATCAAGGGAGTTGCACTGCAACAATAAGATTAAGATCAAACACAGCACCTAGTGCTTTTACAATTTCACGATCTTGTGAAACAATGAGACCTTTCTAGATCAATGTAACTTTAAAACCGTATGCCCTTTCCAAAAATAAACCGGCGCAAAAAAGCATCCAACATTCCTTCAGTTGTCAATTCAGAACTTGTGAATTATTCAAGGGGTTGGGGTCAGGCAGCAGTGGCTGTGTGGCTGCTGCCTTGGCCTTTAGACAGTCTTTGTCCCGGTGCCTCGGCCTCCCCCTTGACTCAAGATATGACCCTTGGCAGAGCCTCGTACTGCAGGTGGTCCCTACAGCGACCCCTCAGTGCCTCACTTTAAAGCAGCAGTGACTCTATTGTTGAGGCTTTTCTCTGGCCCGTGGGAACGATGCAGAGGTCAGCACACAGCTGCATATTCATGGTCTGCCTCGAAGACAACCAGATGTGAAGGCGTCATGGTAACGTGTAATGTGGATTATTTTCTGTCGCATAATCAAACATGCACATCATGGTTAGTTTACAAAGTTAACAATGCACAGATAGAAGTTATTTCAGACTAAGGCGTTTTGAGTTGCACACATAGAAAACAATTGAGGCAATGTTATACAATGTTTGATAAAGAAAATAAAACAGGATTTTGATTTGAAAAACTACAATGACATTTTTTGTAAAGATATATATATATAATAAAAAAAGACTTTACGGAAGCAAACGCCCAAAGTTCCCTTAGATTTTCAGAGTTGGTGATGCTTGAAGGAGTGGGAGAAGCTGGACAGGCTAACACCGTGACCCTATGCCCTTTCTGCCCAAAAAACGCAGAACAGCAAAGTTATAAGTGGTAGATGCAGTGTAGGTCAGCTATAGGGGAAGAAACAACAAGAGTGTCAGAAGTGTTGAAAGTGCAACAATGTTAAACTTTTGACTTCTAAATTCCATCAGTTGTTCTGGTAATTGAGTAACATGCAGAAGTCAAACTGTGTAATATGAAATAGAAATATGTTGAATTTATTTATTGCCCTTTCTGTTGTAGATTTGAATATGTAAATTCTGTTTAAAGTCATTTTTTAACTACAAGCAAGCATTGAATCAATTTAATCAAACGCACAGTCCTGGCCAAAAGAAACATGTGACTGGCAGTGAACGTGAGAACTTTGTTTCAGCACTTAATGTTTATGCACGCTGAGAAAACTGAGCATTTTCCAGAGGCCTGAGATGCCTTACTTCCTACACGTCAATCGTCACTGGATCACATGAGCCACATGAAATATTACTGTTGTTTGAACTCATGAAAAATGTCTTCTCACCAGAGCCAGGAGCGTGATTCCGGCACCACCAAAGGCCGCAATGTAGAGGTCATAGGTGATCCGGTACTGAGGGGAGAACAATGTCAGTAATTGAATAACTGCTTGCACTGCATTTACAAGGTTACCTCTCTGGTCTTGCAAATAGACGATAAGGTCATGCCACATGCTTTTCCTGGCACTGCATTCCACGGCAGCAAACCTGTGACAAATACAAATACGAGTAACATTAGAAGACCTCACGACTTTACCAGCACGTCAAAGCGGGCCGCTGCATTACCATACTGCCTGGCGTCGACACAGAGCTGGTTGATACTGGCAGGGGTTTCTGTGAGGACGTCAATGGTGTGACAGGTGGCGTCCATGTTGTAGAAGAAGTACACGGGCAGAGCAGAGAAGGCAAACACCAGCAGCCACAGCACCGCGAGCACGTACGTCATCACAATGAACTGTGCAGGAGAGACGGGTGCAATGTAAGCGCTCGTGTTCCACAATTATATGGTGACTCCTTGCTCTCTGGGGACAGCCAGCATATTCGTGACTTACAAGCGCTTCAGTGTGCAACAAAAGATTAGTACTACACTACAGTCGTTTTTTTTTACCGTGTATGCTGTCAACAGCTGTAATTCTTTTCTACTAAAATTTGGAATAATGTATTTAGGTCTCAAAACTCCTGCCATGAACATAATGGATGGATATCTATGGAACATACTTTTGGCCGCCGGGAAGAAGGCAATAACAAAAAAGTGGATGACCCAAGCTGCCCCGACGGTTAAGGATGCAACCTAGTTCACTTTCTGCTAACCCTTATCCTTTACATATTTTGAATTCGCTATGTCCTACTCAGCCCTACCCCCCTTTTTTATTTTTATTTTTTCCCCCTTATTTTTATTAATTATTATTTTTTTCTATTATTTGTTTTATTTGCTTCTATTATTTATTATTCTAATATAAGCATGAGAGAAAATGTATGTGTGTATGCATAAGTGAACTTAAATTTGTACATCTATGTATGTATACATATTTTTTTTCCTCTCATTATTTAATTTTCTTCCAAGTCTTTAAATAGGTCATTTTGTGTTATGTAAATTTGTGTTGCCGTGTGTTTCAAAAACAATAAATGGTAAAAAAATCTGTTCAAAAACTAGTCACTTTAAGCAATTTGATCCTACATTAAACCTTGTGGCTGTCTTAAGTTTTGTCCAATCAAAGAGGTAGTTTAATTCCTTAGCTGTAAATATATAAACAAGTCTGAAGTCCAGTTCTAAAATGTCCACTTTGACTGTCCCACTATGGCGAGCTCACCGTGGTGCTCAGGCAGCGGCCACACATGGTGGTCCTGAACTCTCCGAAGGTTTGCTTAGCAGCGCTGGTGGTGTAGAAGCCCTCGGCCAGCAGCACGATGCAGTAGAGGAAGAAGAAGGAGGCCAAACCGTAGATGACATACTGGAAATATTCAATGCTGCAAGAAAAAAGTATAGACCAAATGTTTGGACTTTTGTAGCTTTCCACATCTACCAGAGTTTAGACTGGTTTATAATCTATCCCTGACGTGAGCAGATGGTTGCACTGAACACATTAAATATCAGCGAGTTATTTTGGCGTGTAAACTTTCAAAGGCATTTCATAATTTAGTAAGCAGCAATTACAACACATCTGTCTGGCGTGGTGTCAATGCATCTCATTTCAAGCTATTCATTTTTTTCGTGATAATCTGTGACCAATAGTAGCAGACAATTGGCAGTAAAATTGATTGTTGAATTTAACATTCCATTATGCCGGCTTTACCTTTTGGAGAATTTAATAACCAATTCAACCCAAAATAAACATATTGACTGTATATTTTTGAATTTACATTTGCCTTTTGTATTATTCATTCAATAATTATATGTTTTTTTTTTTCTTTTTCAAAACCTGGCCTCTTATATATATATACATACATACATGCAGATATGAAAATTGAATATATGCACATCAAAAACTGGAAGGTGACTGGAAAGACACACGCCTCGTCTTGTTTCTTGCATTACTCACACATATGCAAGTGTTATGTAGTCCTGAATGTTTCGAGCAAAGTACGTTTCGATGAGTCTCTCCGTCTCTGTGAGCGCCTGGTGTCCGCAGCCACAGAACAGCGCGATACCAGAGAAGCACAAGAGCGTGGCAACCAGGGAGCAGTACGGCACTCCACCCAGACAGCGCATGCAACAGTCATAGCAGCCTGTCAATCAGAAGACAAACGTAAGCCGAGTCACAACATGTTATCCTCTGATGTTCCAAATATGTAAGCACAAACAACAGCATTGATTTCACACACGCATTAAAACAAACTGTCGGCCCATTACACCAGTGGAAGGAATTTAGACCTGCATGGGGAAGTACCTTGATACTTTCTACTGTTGTTACTACTCTTATTCAGTTCAGTTCAGTTTATTTTTGTAACACACAAAATCACACCGGCAGTTTCCTTGTTGGGCGACTACTACCCACACCCCAAAGTTGAGTTGACACCTTGCACAATTAATATAGCTGTAAAACAATATTAAAGACATACTAAAATGTCATAATCAGCGGGAAGGTATTACAATTTTTAGACAAACTTTTTAAATGTAATTATATTCATGACTTGAAATGCATGCTGGGGTCAGCTGCTACCTCTGGTTCATTTGCTGCAGATTAGCGCTCTCCAATAATAGTGGTGCAGTGGTTTGAATACAAGCCGAGGCCTAAAGGGTCGTGCCTATACAGACTCAGCTAGGACCGCGAGTCCATTCAGTGACCCGTCTGCAGCATGTGAGAAAAAGGGGGAGGATTGAAGTAGAGACAAAGTCCAAGAGACAGAGAGGCTGCCTTTGTGACTGCTAGAGACAACCCCTTTTGTCCAAGCAGCATCACGGGGCTACAAGGGCCAGCTATGTTTCTCAAACAAAAGCCCCGGCCACAACTCGGCTCTACGCGGACCCAGTTGTTGATACTTCCTTATGTAGAGACACAGGAATAGGAACATGATCCTTACAGGGAAAGGCAACTGTATAAATCAACAATGGGACAATTACAGAGAAACCACAGAGAAATGGAACAGGCAGAGGGTGGATGGTACCAGCTGTGCCCACACATGATGGTAGGAGGGGCAAATACATCATCAGATTATCATGGAACACACACACATCCCTCACACTGTTGTAACGCTGTATTTTAGATTGATAGTAACAGTATTCTTTAACTGAGTGAAACTTTCTGTTAACAAGTCTAGTAATTGACAACATTTTATATAGACAAAAATCCAACATTTGAAAATTTGTGATTCTCGCACCATCTTTTGAAAATACCATATTTTGTGTATTATCTAAGGTTTTGTCCATTTAAAATCAACTTAAAATGATTTCAAATGTTATGTCCGGATGATGCCTCTCACGTTTTTCCTCTTACTTGAGTACTTTATTGGACCACAGCGTGATTTTGAAGAAACGTTACTCTTATTTGGGTCATTTTTGTTGGATACTCTACCCACCTCTGAATAATGGCTACATAATTGAAAATCGTCACTTACTGATAAGATGTAAAACACATGATGGATTAAGAACTCAAAAGTACTTGAAAGTGTTATTATTATTATTAGTGTCTACACCTTGTTTCTTAAAGTTAGAAAGAGCACACTGTCCTTTTAAACGCCTGACCAAAGATGGCACATCTCTGGAGCACCTGGGGGCCTCACTGAAGAAGCATCTGACAGCGACCAGGGCGGAGGAATACAGAAACACACACCATATCTAGGTCCATTTCAGCTCTTTAAAATGAAGAGGGATTGTGAAGCGGCCTAACTGCGACCTGAAAGTAGTCCTGCCATCCCAAGCATGAAATAAATCTTAAACTATCAGTGGCGCATCAGCAGCGAAAACCCATTATAACTTTTTGGCCTTTCGCACAAGCTTTCATATCAGTGTGCAACGACACGAGGGAAATTGCAGATTTAAAGAATAAGCGGGTTTGAATGTAAGTTAAAGAGCGAATCAAGTGAGAGAGCGACTTACCCATGTCTGCAGCCGGTGCGTGAGGACGTCGCTGCGGCCACTGGTCTCCCCGCAGCTGCTCCGCTGATGATATGTGCAACTGGTTCTCGGCCCCCGTATATCAATCTCAACTCGCTTTCTGTTCCCCCCAACAATGGACAGGCCCCACGATGGCTGCAAGTGCCATCTTAAAGAAACAATGTGGCTTTTCAATGAACTGCGCGCGGGGAATAATGAGGAGGTCAAGGTTCTTCAGGCGCAGAGACGTTTCGCCGGGGTCATTGTTGTCAGCAGCACATGGCAGAAGTGCAAATTGCTAACGCGGAGGATTCTGTGATTCAATTAGGCTAATTAGTCTTGAGCTTGAATTCCCACTACTAATTTATAAGGTCATGCGACTGTTGAGTGTCTCAAATTCTCTGATATGATTTAATTCTAATCATATTTTGGCCTAATTTGTTCTTAGAATTTTCAATCTGGATATTTTTAATCGAAGATGGCACTTGGATCAACTTTTCCTGACTATGTTGGTGAGGTTTTTTCTGAACACGTATGATATGCTCTGTCTTGTCTTGAAATACGCTTTGTTTTTTTGTTGTTTTTCACTTTGTGCCTTTCAAACTGTATTTACAATTGCACTTAGACTTGGAGCATTAGTACTTCATGTGCGTCCGTTTTGTGAATTGTCATCAGACGAATCTTGTTTCAGGGAATATTCTGTTCAAACATCTAAAGTTAAATAATAAATGAATTGATTAATTGATAATGCTTTTTTAATCCAGGCTTCCTAAGTGTACGTAGTCTCAGCTTTATTTTATGTAAGAACTGCTTAAATAACTAAATCTCACAAATCATAAACTGGCATGTTCGATATGTCACGCTCCGATGCAAAAATATTCAGAATCTTAATTGTGTGTTGTGTGGAGCCACGTTTCTTCATGAGGCTCAGCTCTGTCCAGTAGGGGGCAGACTTTAACCTATTTCCACATGATAAAAGTCACACTGGAATCACCCGGGACTCCAGAGCACTTTAAGTACTTGTGGACAGTGAAACAGGCAATGAAATGCTCAAGCAACCTAATGTTGTAACACAATTAACGGTTAATTAATGGTAATATTATTCTATTATGTCTTCTTAACGCAAATTAACACTTTATGTGATTTTAAGTCTTGCCGCTTCACAGCCATCTTTTGCAAATCCCCATAATTATTGTGTCCTATTTGAACAAAACACATTAATAGTATATAGTTGTCATCAATTTTCATTCTAGTTTTTTCTTTTCTTACAACTGCACCTAAGGTTAGGTTTAGCACTTGACTAACAATGTGCACTATTATGGACTGAAATGTGACTTTACTTAAAATGACCATTTTCAGATTATCCGTACGTTGGTTGTGATCCAAGTCCAATCCTTAATTGCCAGTGCAGTTTGTCATCCATTTTTGTGATGCCTTTTTTCCTGCAGCCAGAAGTATGTTCCAAAGATATCCATTTATTGTATCCATGGCAGAGGTTTTGAGACCCGAACACATAGTTCTGAAGTTGAGTGGGTGATGGTGATGTCAAAAACAGTCTGCAGGGATTTGTTCATTTCTGTCCAATATTTTTGTGCAACAAGACAGTCCCAGAACACATGGTTTTCCTCCTGGCAACCACGACCTCTCCAACATTCAGCCTTTCTCTGTGTATAATGAGCACAGTGACACGGTGGGTCACATTCTTCCAGACATGCGACTCTGTGGTCCTCCATTGTGAAGTACATTATTGGTACACCTGGTGTTCCAGCGGTCTCCCACCCAAGTACCAACCAGGCCCTGTCCTGCTTAGCTGAGGAGCTGAGGATATCGGGCATTGGCGATCCTTAGTTGCAAATACTTTTATATATGTCTTGTTTTTCCGAGCCAAAAGATTCCTTCAATATATCAAAGCTTTTCACTTGGTTCTCTTTTACAAGCGCCTCCCTTTTTCTATTGTAACCGCGAATTGTTTGACTTCAATTGTATCAGATAATATATACCTAGAGAGATTGCCTTTTGTGTGGCTCTCTTTGAACACGTATTGTTATTTCAATACAACTTTCTGTCTGAAAACAGGGAACAGACAGGTCAGTTTTAATGGCAGCAATCAGTGGTAGAATGATCGAATCTCGGGTATGGGATGGTAAAGTGCCCACATGTTTCATCATTGTTGTGGACGCCACTGGTTTTGGAATTTGTCTTGAGTGACTTTTTCAGCACCAGTGGCATTAAACCTCTTTGTGTGACTAAATACCAGCCTCTCCATAACTCAAAGCCTGAAATCTGAGAATGACACCAATCAAGTCAAGCAGACAAATACCACGGCCAATCAGGTCAGAGAAATTAAGCACTTAAAGTAATGTCAAGATTAACTTGCTGTAAAATGTTTATGCACCAAGAATTCATGCTACACTTTGTAGATGGGGAAACAACATCCACACAAAGACTAAACTGGTTTGGGAATGATGTGTTGTATACACCTGATCATACAAGATATAGTCTTGAAAATCATAAATTACTGACATTTTTAAATTAATGTAATTTCACAAATTCTCAATTTAAAAACATTAAAACTTTGCTGAATCATCTCAATTTAACTTGACTTGTAAGTCAGACTCATCTGAGATAACACAAGTATAGTAGAAGTGTTATCGTAGCAATTTGAGATCAGACATATTACAGTTTGATGCCTCTTTTTGTTAAAAAATATACATATATACTACAGAAACAGAGACAATGGTATTTGCACATTGTGTAGAACATTTACACTGGCAGGAAGTTGATCAAATGCAAGCACACAAAGTTATTTACAGAATTCTTTCTTGGCATGATTCAAAGTGGATACTAGACACAAGCCGTACTTTTCGAGCTGTACAGCGCTCCTGAATAAAAGCCGCACACGCCAAATTTACGAAGAAAATAGAAATGATACATATTCGGTCTGCACCTGACAAAGGTGCCCGCGTTGTAATATGAGATATTTACACAGATACTACACGGTAGGGATGCATCTTTTGAACCAAGGGTCTCGCGGCGCAACCACTTCTACAGTGTGTCAATCGCTTGAGCTTCCTGCTAGAGCGCCCCCTGGTGGCTGTTAGCCAGTAAAATCTATCAATTAGACGCACTGTTGTAAAGTGTGGGAAAAAGTAGTGGCTTGAAATCTAAAAGTACGGTACTTCCTCTATTCATCTGAGTAAAATGTATCTAGAAGTTTCAGTGGTATGTCGTTCTCATTTTTGTTTTTTCTCTTTGTTTCCTTCTGGGAACGTTTCTTCCGTCTATGTAAGAGAACAGTTCCAACAAACAGGCTTATCGATATAACCACCATGCCCAAGCCTGCAAATAAGATGACATACATTTGATTAGGAGAGTCTCCTGTTCCTGGGTCGACAGGGCACCCTATGCTCTCTGATGTGGTGGGAGAGGGAGGCCAGGGAGGTTCTATAGGTTCACAGTCCAAGTGGCAGGTCTCCAGGCTGTCGTTAACAAAAAGATTAA
Source organism: Eucyclogobius newberryi (assembly GCF_026437365.1). Lineage (NCBI taxonomy): Eukaryota > Metazoa > Chordata > Actinopteri > Gobiiformes > Gobiidae > Eucyclogobius > Eucyclogobius newberryi. The sequence continues at coordinate 22,279,002 of NW_027315735.1, read as the reverse complement.
CCCAAACTGCAGTGTGAAGCGGAGATGGCTCCCCCCTGTCGCTGACGACAACAAAAATGTTATGCATTCCTATGTCTGGCCCAAGAAGACGCTGTGTCAAGGTGATGTTTCCTGTCTTTGAGTCCACTTTAAATGGTCTGCTTTGGTTTATAACAGTGTATCTCAGCTCTGAGTTCAGCCCTGTGTCCTGATCAACAGCATAGACCTGTGTGATGGTAGTGCCGGCTGTCGTATCCGGTGAGACAGTTAGACATGTTAAATTACTCACTGGAAGGATTACTTTTGGCTGGTTGTCATTAATGTCTTCTATATAAACTGTAACCCTTACACTGGAGGTCAAACGAATTGGGCTACCATTATCAGATGCCTTCACCCAAAATTCAAAGCGGTCTTGCACCTCTCGATCTAAGCTGCTTGTAATGTGCAGAGTTTTTCTGGAGTTTGGTATCACAAAAGGTCCACTGCTATTTGTGACATACAGCACTACTTTTCCATTCTCGCCTTCATCTGCATCCGTCACCTCGATGGCCCCCACTGGAGCCAGCACAGGAGCATTTTCGGGAACAAAAAAGATAAAGTGGGGCATTACAAAAATGGGTGCATTATCGTTTTGGTCTACAACTCTAATGTGCACTGTGGCTCTTGTTTCCAGAGGAGGAGAGCCACTGTCTTGTGCAGTAACGCTAATGGTGTGGATTCTTTGCTCTTCTCTGTCCAGAGAAACGGACACAAACAGTTGACCCGTGTTGCGGTCAATGTTAAAATTCCTGTTTGTATTGTCTCCCAGTCTGTAGGTAACTCTGCTGTTGTCCCCACTGTCCGCATCAGAAGCAGTGACCTGTAGCAGTGCACCCGGCTGGTTGTTTTCCGCCACATCTAGCTCATAAAAAGTTACAGGGAAAAGTGGAGGGTTATCGTTGACATCAGTCACTACAACCCTGATAACACGGCCTGAGATAGTGATCACAGATCCCTGATCAAATCTCTGCACAAGGATAGAAATGTGATGTTCTTTCATCTCTTCATAGTCTAATGGCTTTGAATTTGAGAGCAGGTATTTTCCACTTTGATGACTCAATGTGAAAGGCACTTCACCCACAATGTTAAGAGATGAGCCTCTGTCACCCTCAAGCTCCAACACTGCTAGTGTAGTAGGGGGCTCATTCTCTGCTACCACAAGTGTCTGGTTCTCATGTCGTGCTATGAAGCCAATCTTTATTGTAGGCTCTTCTTTGGCCCTGGGGAGCACAGATACTGTTACCTGAGTGTCAGCTGGGGAGCAATGGGGACCACTGGCCAACACTTTTAAAACCAGCTTCTCAAAGATGTCAGAATGAAGGTCCTGTGTCAGAATGATGGATCCAGTCAGGCTGTCCAGACTGAAGAGCACTCTCGCCCGCTCTGACACCTTGGGACTGAAGTCGTAAGTAATAACAGCATTTGTACCAAAATCTGGGTCAGTGGCTTTGACCTGGGCCACCGCAGTGTTCTTTAGGGAGTCTCCAGAAATGGTGACACTCTGACGACTGTCAGGACTGAAGCTGGGACAGTTGTCATTGATATCTGTCACTGTTATTCTTAATGCTACAACTGCTGTTAAAGATGGTGACCCCATGTCTTTGGCCACCAGTGATATGTTGTACTCGTCCTGGGTCTCTCTGTCCAATGGTGCCTTTACAACTAGCTTTACACTCCATCCTCCATCATCAGCTGTCACTTTGAAAATGCCATCAGACTCCTCTATATAGTAGTGAATGCTTCCATTGCTGCCAATATCACTGTCCTGGGCCAGGTCATCCAGTAAGAATTCAGCCCCAATGCTTACATCCTCAGACAAGCTCAGATGTATTTCTGTATTTTCAAAATGAGGCGCATTGTCATTGATGTCCTCAATGATGACAGAAAACTGCACAAGATCTTCAGTGGCCCCCACAATGGCAGTGCAGGGAATAATGCACCCGTCAGCTCTTGTCTCCTTGGGGCACAGCTCCTCTCGATCCATCCTTCTCTCTGTGGTGTACAAACTCCCTGTGTTACTGTCCAACCATAGATAATCCTGAGTCAGGAGCCGGTATGGAGACGGAAAGTGGGGCCTTAGGGTCCCGACCAGAACCCCGGGCCCCTGCTCCTCGGGCACAGAGAAGCGAACTGCACACATGAAACTAAGACGGGCCACAATCAGCAGACACTGATGAGAAAGAAAACAAAATGTGAACATTGTATTCAGTTAGTTCAAACACACTACTATAAGTTATAAGTGTGAGACACCACTCTCTTGCTACACTTAAATGTAACATTTCTCTAACATGGAAAGCTCATTCATAATTTCTGCACACAAACCTGTAGTATTGGAGTGTGGCTCATATTGGCAGCTGTCCCGTAGCCTCACATGTTACCTGAGTTCCCTGAATGCTACTGAGTGTAGAGCGGAGGGAACGAGCTGAACATGGACAGAACTCCTCCTCCTGCAGTTACCTTGTGTGTGACTGACACCTGAGATGACAGATGTCGTGCAGGATTACCTACAGTGAAATACAATCCAGCCCAAGGCACGTTATTGTGGTTTCACCACATTGTGATGCACCGGAATATTATGATAAGCCTGAGTTTTATTCTCTGTAAACGTTTCTATTGAACAGGCCTTTGACCAGGGTGTGCCCCTCAGCTCAAAAGCACAGATAGCTTCTTACAATTTCTGGACCAATCTTTTTTATTTTTTTGTCTCATTTGTTTTTAGATGTCTTTAACAAATACAACATTTTATAGTATAGTGTTGTAATGTCTTACAAATATTACTAGAGACTAGAAAAGACTAGAAATGTCCTACATATATTATTTTTGTATTTTATTATAAAATATATATAAATAAAATATAAATTATAAAATAATCTTATAATAATCATTTTAACAGTGGCCTCATGGGTTGCTCCACAGTGGCCTCTGCTGTTAGCCCAGAGTATTGCCCAATTTAGTCTATGCATATTATTTACATTTTATAAACCTTATTTTGGGCTCTATAGCTGTACTCTGCCTCCAATAAGTCAGTTAGAGCCACAACAACGTTTAATGTCATTAATATTATTATTATTAGGCCCAATGTGTATGATTTATTCTACCATTGTGCAGTTTGCAGTCTTCTGAACCGATAGTGTTGGGCTTGTAACATCATTTAAGTGCGCACCTTTTGTTTGAGGAGAAAGGGTGGAAACTGTTCAGCCTATAGCAGGATTTGGATTACGTAACAGTGATTTCCAGACTCTTTGAGTTGTTTCTCTCAAATTTTCCAGTGACCCGTTTGAACGGTGACCAAACGCGCGTCGTGATTGGTCGGCATGTGTCCTGTGGCCGGGCCTGAGGATAAACGTGCGCGTGTGCTCGTCTCTTCTCACTCTAAGTCAGAGAACTCAAATTGACTGTAGTGCTCCTTTTTAGTTCTGCCATCATGACCTCAGACTTGACTACGGGTGAGACCTCTTAAAAATACTTTTTGTCCAATTTGCATAGGTTATATGAACATTTATCTTACAGCCAATTATAGTAAGTTATTGCTGTACTTTATTTCAATATATTTTTTCCTTAGGCTACTTCGTATAATAAACTGTTTCATCTAAATGATTGTTTGTTGCACATACAGTTCTCAAGTATTTTCCGCTTTACTTGACTTTTTGAAATGATTTCCTTTTAGATGAGTTTTGTAAAGCATGATTCTTTCTGGTGTTTGTTACAGAGCTGGAGCTGGAGCTGGGCGACTTGCTGCAGGAGTTCCAGGATGTGGTGGAGGAGCTCAAAGCCCCCTCTCATGACAGAGCGGACTCTTATCAGTATGTTCTGCAGGAGGCCAAGTGCCGGACAGGGCAGTGTGATGACAGCGGCGTGGAAGACTATGACAGCAGTAATTTCTCTTATTCTTGGATCACTGTATTACGTAGAAGGGCTACAACAGGCATCATTTGCGTTTTGGGTTTGTGCAAAAGCGAATGGGTGTTGGTTGAGCTCCTTTAACAGCACAAAAGGCAGCTTGACATTTTTCCAAATTGCATGAATTCTGTGCTTTATAAGAAACTAATATCTGAATGCTTGTAAAAATGACTATTCAACCAAGATGGATTACAAGGATAGTACTATGGTTACTATATTTTTGTAGCTCCCATTTGTTAAATATGTATAGGCTTTGTTAGATAAAAGGAAAAAAGTTTTCCATGCTCCCATGTGTGGTTATTACTCAGAGTGGTTGAGCCAGAGGTGCGTTTAAAATAAGTCACTTGGGACACACTAACACTGAACCATCATTTAGCTTTAATTTTTTATGAATGTTAATTACACACACTGCGCCCTTTGTTTCAGCTTGTTGATCATTTACAGAAAGTGTCCTTGGTGGGTGTAGTTTGTTTATTATTGTCTCTTCCTCAGGCTGCGAGGCATCTTTGAGAAACAGTCTGAACAACAGTGAGGAGGAGCTGCACACAGCAGGCATAATGCAGGCACCCAAAGGTATGAGAGCTCCTATCTCCAGCTCCATCCATAGCCATGTTCTACAGCAATCAGTATTGCTGCTCTGATCACTATCACAGCACACACATCTCTTTACCTCGGAACCGGGAGCTCTTTTGTTTTTGCACAACAAAGCCGATGGCCCCGTCAGTGTGAAGCCGCTTCTTTCTCAAACAGGAATCTTTTGTGCTGTCATAAATACAGCAGCTCATGTGTATGAAAAGATGCAAAAAAATGCTTGGAAAAACAAAGAGTTATTAACATTACCTGTAAATACCATGTTTATTACCACATTCATTTTTAATTTAAATTAAAATCTTTATAATGTGTTGCATAATACATGTCCTCTCCTCTTTCTTGAGCACATGGACTTTGCTTATGTATTTCTGTGACTGTTAGATTTTCCAAAGGATAATATGCCACAAAAACGTAGATCCACAAAAATGTTTGTATTTTCCATAAGGATTTTCCTATTTCTCTTTTCTTCCCTTTTCAGCCAAGCTGGGAGACACAAGGGAGCTGGAGAGCTTTATCGACATGTTGGACCGAGAGCTTGCTGGTACATTTTAATGGAATTATCCTCCCTATCACTCAATCATCCCCTTATTCGTCCTGCACAGCTGACAAGGCAGAGCCTACAGTGTGTAATCCTGGCACTGACTCTGACGGAGAGCATTTGTTTAACACTTTAAAACCACACGCAGACCTGTAGCCAGCTCACTTCTCCTGTAGTGCCCTCCTCCATTTATCGCTAAGAACCTCTTGTGTGTAAAGGCCATGTCTGGGCCTCAGGTGGGCTATCTACGCAGCCCTTACTGATAATAGCACACTTGACTAAATAAGCGCCATCATCCCGCTATCTGCACTAAACCACTGACGTTAAGGTCCCCAACACTCCACAAAAGTAGAACATTGTCTGACTGTTTGTATGGCAGAGCTTCTTCCAGCTTCCTGACACTGTGTTCTTTTCTTTTTTGCAGAAATGTAGAACGCACTTACAAGCGCAACTGCTTTTGCTTCTCTACTGCTCAAGAGGCTGACCTCATTGCATTTTGAAGAAACTAAAGACCCAGGATCACTCTACTTTCTGATCTGAAGAGTATCAAGCATTTTATCCCAAATGGCTTTTGATTTTGATCACTATTGTCTGCCCCGTGGGTTTGTGTATTTTTTTTTTCTTTTTACAAAGGTCCTCCATTCTATATATTTAAATATGTCAACATGTGTGAAGTTGTACAGTTCTTGTTTTTTGTGTAAATTATTAAATAAAAGAGAAAAAACATAAAATGATTATGTTTGATTATTATGTTTTTGGTCGTACAATTATTTTGAGATTCCTTGTTATGTTTGGCCACTTTCCACAGTCATAAGACACTGTTGGAACATTCTGTTACACACTTCCTCATTCTTTAGCTTTGTCGCTTCGTTGTCTGCAGCTTTTGCTTCCTGCCACCTGTGGGTTTTTTAGAGTTTCACTTCTCAGTCACGCACTAGTTTTAGACTTTTATGACAATATGAGATTTTATTGTACATAGAATAAAACATCTGCAATTTTCTCTGTCTTGACATTGATTAACGGCAATACTTATATAATTTGCTTTTAATGTTTTCTGAAGAACTTAATTTAATTACTCATGGCCTATAGAAGTGATGCTGTGTAGGCTTTTTAACTCGAGCAATATCTAATGTAATGTTATTGATTACCTGCACTTGAAAACTTTTGCTTGTGTACAGTAACATTTATAGTCCAGTAATACGTGTGATTACAGTAACAGTAGTTTGACGTGTTAGCGGTATTTGTCTTGTCTCTGATTGTATAAGTTGTGGGTGTAAGTTTGTGAGCGGGTGAGGCAGGTGCTACTTCCGCACAAAGGTATTTACTCTCAGGCTCTGGCACTTTATTGACTTACTATGATTCAAACTTTAAAAATCCCTTGACAGTTTGTTGATTTGGCTCCTCATCTACTACACCCCCTGAATGATGCATTATAGAAAGATTGTGGTAGACCTGTTTTGGGGCTTTGATGTCACCGGTGGCAGCTGGGGGAGGGGAGAACGTTTAAGACATGGCCTGAGTCTGTTTATGTCCCATTAAAGGACACTTTGTTCAGGAAGGTGGGCCACGTTTTGAACCCCGGCCAAGTATTTATAGTGCCTCTGACAGGTCGGACCACTCATTGAACTAAGATGCAGTTAAGATAAATATGTTTACAATTTTGCTTATGATAAAAAATGTTGTCACAGAACAGCACATTTTTTAGGTTTATAATTTCACTTCCTGTTTGTAATTGATGACGTCACATTAGGAAATTACCCAGCAAACATTGGGCAAAAACTCATCTAATGTCACAATTTATTCCTTTGACAAATCAAAATATATCAGGGTGACCTTATTTTGTTGAATTAATGTTTAGAGAGACAAAAAAGTTGTTTCTTTGTGTAAATGATGCCCAAACGTTGACTGGAATGAGTGTACCCAGTGTGATGTCACTTCCTGTTTTTTTCTACAGATTTTTCAATGTTTTCTCCACCACTCGATTTGCGTAAAACTATAATTTATATGTACAATAGGTATAAATACACCAAATAAAGTCAAAATTAGAACATTGTAAAAAAGTAAAGTGTGAGTTGGGAGAGAATATGGAGGGAAAAGGCCTTTACTATAGGAACAATGCGCTGGTGTGGACAAAAATTGCAAGGATGACTGATTGAGGCCACAGCTGTTCACCAGAGTCACAAACAAACTTGGCTTTCAGAATGATGGAGCATCCCTCAAAACCAAGGGCACATCCTGTTTTTAGAAAGAGATCGAGGAAAGGACTAGACGTAGGTACACAAATGCTGGAGGTGAAGTTCTTTCTAGATTTTTTAACATGGAAATGTTTCAAGAACTCTTTGATTTGTCGTCATTTGCATGTCTCTAGATCAGATGTCCTTTCACTATAACACTCCAATCAGATAACTGACTGAACTGTTCGAAGTATAAGCCGTAGGAAGTCTTATCTGTTTTTCTTCTGCTTGTGAAATGCCCAAGCCATGATGAATTGAGTGAATATCTCTGGACAATCAATATGCAAATAACTCCAAGCTGGAAGGAATATTTTATTGTAATACTGTCAAATGAGACCATCTGAATTGAACCTCTCTTCCGCTTTTTTGGTGTGCCTGTCTCACTGCCGTCTCTTGTTGTAAAAGTACCTGTTTTGTGATACTTGACATGGCCAACCCAATTACCTGCGTCACCGCAGTACAGGAACAGTCAGAGGCACCTCATTATGCAGCATAATTCCTTTATTAGATTGCTCTTCGGTGGATCTGATGTAATATATCAGGCAGTCTTATGGGAACACCTCCCTGTTGTTTATCTGCTAATTACTATGAGGGAGGTGGTTTGATTGGCAGCCCGCTCAAGTGGGAGGCCAGCATGTCAGCCAGTCGCCGTGTTTAGATAACAGACAGAGTAAATGATGAATGAACCGCATTCATTAGCAGCTAAATTAAAATGAATTGATGTTATGATGAGACGCAGAATAGATATTAGAGATGAAGTCTTAATAAAGATCTCGCTGTACCCTGTGGCCTTCACCTATAGCCCCGAGCAGCTGGTAATAAATGTCACATAGACCTATATTTGCTGCACCAGAACTGGATTGTTTTAACCTGCTTCATAAAACAATGGAACTGTAATTGACAATAGCAGGAAGGAGATACTGGGTATTACAATCCAATAAAGAAATGAAGGCAAGACATGGGGGTGTTGGGGAATGGAGCAGAGCTGCATGCAAGGCACGCAGTCCTCTGTCATCTGCCTGATGAGTGAGCGAGCTACACGTATCCCACGAGAGCAAAGTGAGCTCACAGTGCCCCAGCAAACAATCAGGCGCACAGCCACTCCCCGAACACTTACATAACACACACACATAGGCTAAATCATATTCTGCCAACACACACAACTTTAGCACAACTGTTTACATCATTTTAACTATGATAAATCATGAGCTGTTTGGTCATAGATCAATATTGTGCCTGTCATCTGCAATGGCAACATTTGGAACCATAAATAAGTCCTGTCTATTACTGGTTGTTTATGATAGTACAGAAATATCTGGTGTAAAGATTTTTTAATCAACATTGCAAGCATAATTATAATCTGTTATCTGAAATAGATCAACAGTTTATTGCGGCTATTTGCAGATGATAATTGATTGCTGACGTCTTACATAAATAAACTGAAACTAAACTATAGATCACGTTCAAAATTATGTTTGAGACTAAAAAATAGCAGCATTTTAACTTTGCATCACATGAAATCTTTTTCCACAATTAGGGAAATGGGGATAATGGACTTCTTTCATATCCACATTTGAAACAAAACCATAATGACTCACTCGTTACTTCTGCATCTTTTAAAAAAATACAAGAAGTAAAAGTACTGCCACCACATTATTACTACATTTAACCGCACTTTATCCATGGGTTTTGGAGTGATGTAAAATTAGGACCGTTACCATATCAATTAAAAGCAAAAATATATCTTTTGAATTGAGAAATGTCTTCAAAATGTTGCCAATAATAAAGAAGCTGAAAGGAAGTGCAAAGTATCTCGTTATTATTCCCTGTCTGATCCAAGTAATGTCTTGGTTACTTCACCTGAATCTGTGTTATTCTGCTGAAAGATTATAGTACATTTTTTCTCATTTGAACCCATTAATCTTGTCTCTTATATAATTGGCCAGATACATTCTGTACTCTGCCGTTTCCTGTTTTGCTGAACAGCCCGTCAGACCTCATTGTATGCTACAGGAAACTGCCTTAATTCCTCCCTGAGACATTTTCACTCTTAAAGAATGTGTCTCTCGCCCCCTGACTTCAAATGAGCCGTTACATTAGACCTGACGATGGGGGATTTCTGCGCGACACTTCCGCGTTTCTCTTTCAGGTTCACAACATTTACTGCTAAATGACAAATGACTACAGAGCTGCTGTGCTGTAAATCTAATGAAGAATATCATGAGGAAGACGAATATCACGTTTAAGTATTTGCATAAGTATTTATTGGCTGAAGTGAAAAGGGAGAAGTATTTTGCACAGATTTAAAAACCATTGACTCATAAATGAAGCTGTCGACAGCCTCACCCACAACCAGCATTTCTGGTATATCAACTATTATCTAAATACACAAATGATGCTCAAAAAGAAAACCTAAAGCAAAATATTTTTCAATGTTATTTTGCTGATTTGACTGAAAGGACTTTCTTAAATGTCAGAATTAGCAGTCTAGATCAGTTAATCAGTGATAACGTTAATACAGCCCATATAATAGCCAATGGGTCAGTAAATGAAACGTGTTTATATATTCTTGGAAGGACAACACATCTCAGTTTGTATAAATTAACTCTGATTTCATTGTGCTACTGGTTTAAGAACATGCTGGATGTAAATCGTCTCTTTATGAAGTCTGAAGTAATTAAAAAAGAATATTGTGGCATTTCCAATACAACAGTACATGTATGAAGTCAGACAAAAATCCTCACCGTATCAACAGTAAAAATGTTTTGTGAAAGACACTTTTTTACTTTTAAATTTAAAAACAGACAATAAAACAGAACAACTAATGGAGTAAAACTATAGAACACACAATTCTCAAAAGGTGTAAAGAATCTGACTGATCTCATGCCACTGCTACCTTATGAATATTGTTAGCATAACCTTTCTTACATTATTATTATAACTTGTAATGGAGAACGGGGGAAGGTTCATTTAAGTTTAATGGGATTTATTTTATTGATGGTTTCCTGATATGTATATATACACTTTTTAACTGGATGTATGACTAATTGTATGTGCTTATGTCTACGTTTGAAATAAATAAATACATTTTTAAAAATGACTTTACTATAGGTACGGTATACGTCATTTGAGAGCCCACAACATTCAGATGCAAATTACCTCCTACAACTGTGGCCTTTAGAAAGTTTCCTTCAAGTGCGGTAATTACAGATTATTTTTATCACTTTGGAACATCATTTATGACTTTTATTTAATGTGTTCATGGTCAGGGTTAGGGTTGGGTTAGGGTTAGGGTTTGGATCATAGCACATTTTTAGGTTGTTTGTACGTGCAGGATGTGACAGGATGTGGCCTTGTATGTTTGTCACTGTATCATTTTGTGTAAAGCTTAATCGAGTTGGTCGTGTGTTTATAAAGGTATTTTAGTACAATACAACATAGTGGAGTAAAAAGGTTTGTGTTGTTTGTAAAGCTTAGTTTACATCTGTTTACACTGGAGGAGTGCAGGGGATCTCGAGGCAGATTATTCAAGTGCCTTAGAAAACAGAAGTGGATCAGATGTGCACTTGAGAGTGAAGAGACAGTGAGTCTTGGCATGTGTTACAGAGCTGTCTTTACCGTTGTGAACTGTCACTCAGAGACAAGCCTTAACACGTTTGAATGTGTCATAGAAATTTTCTGGAAGTCAGTTAAACCCCACAAAAAACACTAACGGTCTAGACTGGTTTCATGTTGCACTGTGTAATTGTGTATTAATTATTTTTACATCCCATGCTATTTTATGTACTATTAAATGGGCAAAACTTGGTAAAAAGAAGGATAGCATAATTCTCACTTTGGACAGGCACAATACAATGTCCAATACGAATCTAAATAACTGGCAATCTTGTAATTTTACGGTTTCTATTTCTGGTTTGCTGTGGTCAAAAGTGATTCAAGTCTGAATCTGGTCACTTGTATTGTTCAAACACGTCACAACTCAAATTTAATTGGTGGTAGGTTCTAGAAGGTCATTACATTATTGGGTGATTATTCAGTTTTTAAGATTAAGATTTCTTTATTGTCGTTGAATGAAGCAACAAACAATAAATTGACATTACATTTAGCAGCTTCCTCTGGTGGGCACAGATAAGATAAGATAAGATAATCCTTTATTGTCCACACATGGGGAAATTTCATTGTTGCAATGCAGGTAGATACAGAGGAAAAGGACAGATAACTTATAGGAAGTTTAAAAAGACATACAAACATAAAGATGCAGACAACATTGTGAAGCCAAGTCACTACATTAATGCTACTTTGTTTATTTATCTATTGAAAGGATTGTGTCGTGACAAGAACTATCCAGAAGAGAAATCCGCATTCATTTTGATGACTTTTTAATTGATATTAATCTGCAATATATAATTTGACCTGTCCCATCTTAACTTGAGATCTCATCCGAACCCCATCGAGTACATTACATTTGCTGTATAGACTAATTGTATTGTATCCCAGAAACAAAAGCGTTTCTTATAATTTCTTTCTAACAAAAACAACTCTGAAGATTTGCATTCAGCACCATTATGACGCTCCACGATTCTGAAAACAAACCCTATTCTTGCATCACATCAGCCAAACTATTCAGTGGAAAAGAAAATTATCTGTGCGCACAAGAAGTCAGGCGTTCACTCAAAAGCCATTGAGAATGCAATGTGTAGACCCATTTAGGTGAATAAAACTTAGCAAATAATCTTTTTGTCTGCTGAAATTGGAAACGCTCTTTTGTGGCTTCAGTGCACAAAACCAACATTGGAGAAAATGTCTGCATGGCGGTGCAAGAAATAAGTTTGAGTTTTCAGCACATCAAAGCGCCAGTGCTTTGTGTCGCTGGCTCTGATAGTGAGGAGTCAAGTCGAGCTCACTGTGCATTTGATGTGGAAGACCCGTTAGAAGCCTGGTTGTCTGGATTAGTTCTAAAAGATCAAATTGGTGTCTTTGGACGTCATTGTAATGTGATCTAAGTGATAAGACACTTTGGGGCCTTTCCTTTGGGAGTCTGAGGCAGGGAGAGAGTGAAAAGACCAAAGGTCCAGTGATGCAACCTCGCCCCTGCCACCGGTAACCCACATCACAGAGAGGCATTAGCAGACTGCCATCTCATGGTGAAGTCCACATGATGCAACAGTCAGATATGTGCCCGGCCCCAGCAGACTACTGCAAAATGGTTTTAAATACGTGGAATGAAGAACAGGGAAAACTGAGCCAAAACTTGAAGGGTGCAGACGCAATTGAGACATTTTGGGTTGTGCAATAATTACAGTATGCAAACAACAAATATTGCTGGAGACATATCGTCATTATTACAAAATCCTTATTTTTTCATTGGGGCGACACAATTTTCAGGGGTGAAAATGCAAATATTGCAATTGCGTTGTGTGTTAAAGTAGAATTATGTTCAGAGTGCACATTTTACCACTTCAAGAACATTTGAGGGAAGACTGAAATATGAACGGATAAACTGATCCCATTAAAAATTCAGAACATATATATAGAGATCAAAACTACCGGTACATCAAGAGTTTTCTATAATAATACTAATATATTTTGAAGAGATTCTATTATCTAAATGCAGTCTTTGCAATTTGATAATAATTGCTCCAAAGTACATTGCCATTTTAATTTGATTGCGATAATATTGTGCAGAGCCGCTTCTCTTCAAAAACAAAACGCAGTGGCTTTTACGACGCCTGAATTCTCTCTTTTGCATGTTCCTAACAACAAAACTGAATCAAACGCTGTCATTGTCACATAAAAAAAAAAGACTATTCAAATGATATGTAAACAGCAAATTAATCTGATTTAGTTCTGATCATGGCTCCTCTGATTACTCACGTCAGATTTTGCAGGTTGCGTGTCATTTAAATAATCTTAAAAGTCCAGAAATCAGATGATAATCAGATTTTGGTGTGCGTATGTGTCTCGCCTTGATGATCGATGAGCGTTGAAGTGTCCAAGTGTGTGTTTTAAGTTTTGCCGGGGAAACAAGAAGAAGAAGAAGAAGAAGAAGAAGAAAGAAACCAATTTAAGTGTGGTCATTGTTTTGGTCCTTTGAGCCCTTTGTCCTTAGAGTGGTGGACAGTCTCTAATGTTGTGGAATAATTGTGTGTCAGGCAGTGTTTGCAGGTACTAGCGCCAGTGGACAGGATACACGATGACTCCTCTGTAGAGGTTTACACTGAGCTTGTATCCTCATTTTGTAACCTCCCCTCTGTGGGAGGCGGTGGTGTGTGCAGCCCGAGCTCAGGACCATTCATCTTACCCACTCCTGATCATTATACAGTGGACAGGGCGCTTTAGGCCAGAGCCAGGTGGGAGCGCTTGCACTGGATGAACTATAGGTCCTGACTTCTTACCGACTCCGGAAAAATGTAAAACTGGCTCAGCCCTTTTGTGGCAGTGGGCAAAATGACCCTGATGTTCATTTACTTAAAACAAAAGTGTACGTTTGAGTTTTATCACAGTAGGTTGTGGTCTAAAACATGGCGGGTGACAGGTGACAAATCCTCATAGTTACATAGTGCACCTTTAAATACAAATTAAGAAAAAAATAATACAAAAACAAAAGTAAAACATCATTACATTTGAATACTGTAAATTACAACATAGCAGTGAAATGAGTAGCAGTTGTTTTTTGACAGCAAATAGATTCATTTCCTACTTAATGCAACAATACTCACGGAAATGGGATCTGGACAGACTAAAAATCTGTTAAAAGTCTGTAGATAAAACATGATTCACAGTTATTAACGGAAGAAATGAGCACTCAAACGCCACACTTGAGATACTCGTGAGATTGTGCCGCATGTGTCGGGGAAGAATATTCAAAACAATCTTATCTGAGGATGTCTTTGTCTCATGGCCTCAGATAATGGATGCCATGTTCTATATTCATGAGAAACACAATGAGATCGAGGAAATATAGATGCTTTATTTTGATTACCCCGAACAGCACCGGTATAAACACATCCTCCGGGACTCAGCCGTAACACCGTGTATCTTCTGGAGTCAGATGACACCCATTTGATCAATTCAAGCTTCTGGACTATTTATTTTATGGTTTTAGTGTTGAGTTAGTAATTTGTGTTTAAAGTACAAAATAGTGCACTGTGACACTCAAGTTTTGACAATTGCTGTTTTGACAAAATGCAATATAGAATTTTCTTTAGAGAAAAACATTTTAATTTACACGACAGAACTGCTTTTGTTTTGATCTTGGTAATATATATATTTATTTTCTATAGTCGGAGAGAAAATGATACCTTACATGACAATAGATAAACAAGATTATGGCGTTTAGCGGACAGACAGGATCTGATTAAGAAATATGTATAAAATATGCAGTAGTAGTTTCTGTGTAAAAGTCTGACAAAATATCTTCCAAGCTCCTGGAAATGCTGTAACCCACATATTTTTAGTCAAATCAAACATTCTTGGATGAATCAGGGTCAGTTTGTTCTCCAAACCCACAAAAGAAATAAAAAACTAAAGTAAAAAGAATAATTATTGGACTTTTATATGGATTTTGTCTGGATATTTATTTATTTACTTATTTGTTTGTTTGTTTGTCCCTAGAGCTCATTTTATGTTAAATTAGCTTCAGCTTTGAGAAAGGAATTGTCAAAACCCAACAAATGCTCAACAAATGCTCAATGTTCTGTCAGTCAATATCTTACAACGCCAAAACTACAGTCTCAGCTTCACACAGTGTCCGGCCAATTGTTT
Source organism: Eucyclogobius newberryi (assembly GCF_026437365.1). Lineage (NCBI taxonomy): Eukaryota > Metazoa > Chordata > Actinopteri > Gobiiformes > Gobiidae > Eucyclogobius > Eucyclogobius newberryi. Next base: position 22,263,957 of record NW_027315735.1, on the reverse strand, counting down.
GTGCTCCAAAGGATTCAGGAACAGCTTCCGTTTGAATTGGGAGACATTTTTGTCAGGCGTCCTCTGGAAAACAGACCGGAATGATAAAATCCCACAGCATCAAGGACACAATGATCTAGTATTGTGACAGTGCCAACATTTCAGACGCTATGCAAAAAGCTTCATTCAATACCACATTCGTTCATTCATTCATTTATTTCTGCCACTTGTTCCCGTTCGGGGTCGCGGGTGACTGGAGTGACTGTCCCAGTGACTTTGGGCCCCTCCCCAGGGCCACCTCGTCGCAGGGTTAACCTTCTGATTTAGTTGATAATAAAAAGACAAATGTAATTTTCAACCCAAGATTGTAATTTCTTAAATATGATCAATTCAATTATAATTATTTTGTAACATCCTGAATCACCACAGCAGTTGCCTTGAAGTGAGAATCACCTTGTCTTATTCTCGTTCTGATAAAGACTAAAACCTTTCAGAAAAAAATATCTAGGAAAAGTCAGATTTTATTCTGTTTTTGTGTTTTTATTTTAAATGTTTTTTTTTAATATAGTTCCAATACTTATTCAAATGCACTGGGAACTGACTTACTGCCGGCAAGGGGGGTCCCTTTGTCACTGGTTCTGTTCATTATTTCTAGGGACAGAATTTCAGGGGTCAGAGGCTGCCCGGTTTGGGGACCACAGGATCTTATTTCTGCTGTTTGTAGACGATGTTGTTGAGAATCAGCACCTCCAAATGAGAGGCCATGGTCCTCGACCGGAAAAAGGTGGCTTCCCCTCTCCAGGTGGGTGGGGAGTCCTTGCCCAAAGTGGAGGAGTTCAAGTATCTCGGGGTCTTGTTCACGAGTGAGGGAAGGATGGAGCGTGAGATTGACAGGCGGATCGGTGCAGCGGCTGCAGTGATGCAGTCGCTGCATCGGACTGTTGTGGTAAAGAAGGAGCTGAATCGAAAGGCAAAGCTCTCGATTTATCTACGTTCCTACCCTCACCTAGGGTCATGAGCTTTGGGTAATGACCGTAAGGACAAGATCGCGGATACAAGCGGTCGAAATGAGTTTCCTCCCCAGAGTGGCTGGGAGCTCCCTTAGAGATAAGGTGAGGAGCTCAGTCACATGGGAGGAGCTCGGAGTAGAGCCACTGCTCCTCCACGTCGAGAGGAGCCAGCTGAGGTGGCTCGGGCATCTGCTCCGGATGCCTCCGGTGTTTCTGTTTTTTTTACGACTATCTACACTGGAAGAGGCCCCTGGGACGACCCAGGACACGCTGGAGGGACGTTGTCTCTCTGCTGGCCTGGGAACGCCTTGGGATCCCCTCAGAGGAGTTGGAAGAAGTCTCTGAGGAGAGGGAAGCCTGGTAGTCCCTGCTTAGACTCCTGCCTCCACAACACGGCCCCGGATAAAGCGGATAAAGATGAATGGACTTATTTAAATGAGGATCTGGTTTCAATTCAAGTTTTAGTAACAATTATGCTGCGTTCAAGTGGTCTGAGTTGTAAATTCACGTCGGAACAACTTTAAATCTTGGAATGTGAACCATGGATATAAAGTTTAACATCCGGCATTTAAAATATAATGATAGTCTCTTCACTGTTCACTAGCTTCTGTGAACCTCTTCTGTTACGCTAAAGTTGGAGATGATGGAGGAAAACAAATGCAAAAATGAATAATCAAGTTGATAAATTAACCTAATTGGATCCACATTTGGTTGAGGACTTTGCTGTTTTCAAACTTGACAAATGGAACACAGAGTCTGAGTTCTGACCTCCGAAGACAAATAAGATAAGATATTCCTTTATTGTCCCACATGGGGAAATTTCATTGGTGCAACGCAGGTAGATACAGAGGTAGATACAGAAGAACAGATCACTTATAGGAAGTCTGAAAAACACTTTCAGTAGAAGATCTCCTATAAATAAATAAAAACTCCCATAGACAAATAAATAAATAAATACCATTGCATGTGATCACGACAGTAATTGCACATGAATATGTGTCACGACAGCACATAGATTGCACATGAATTTCACAGTAATTGCACATGAATTGCACATGAATTCCAACAGCAATTGCACATATGACAGAATTGCACATCAGTATTAGGTTAGGTCAGTATTGCGAGTGTTCAGTACTAACAGTTTTTGTTATAAAGTCTGACAGCAGCAGGAAGGAAAGACCTACGGAACCTTTCCTTCACACATCGAGGGTGGATCAGTCTCTCACTGAAGCTGCTCTCCAGAGCGGAGAGAGTGTCCTGCAGGGGGTGACACTCATGGTCCAGCATAGATGTGAATCTAGCCAGGACCCTCCTGTCCCCCACCTCCTGCACCGAGTCCAGAGCACAGCCCAGGACGGAGCTGGACTTCTTGATGACTCTGTCCAGCCTCTTCCTCTCCCTCTCTGTGATGCTGCTGCTCCAGCAGGCCACACCATACAGGAGGGCCGATGCCACCACAGAGTCGTAGAAGGTCTTCAGGAGTGGCCCTGTCTCTCCAAAAGACCTGAGTCTCCTCAGGAGGTAGAGCCGACTCTGGCTCTTCCTGTACAGTGCGTCTGTGTTATGAGTCCAGTCCAGTTTGTGGTTCAGATGAACACCCAGGTACTTGTATGAGTCCACTCTCTCAATGTCCCGTCCCTGGATGTTCACTGGCGAGGGGGCAGTGGGGTGGCGTCTGCGGAAATCCACCACAGCATTATTATGAGGATATCAAAATCTTTGACACACTGGTCTTGTATCTCGCGATGGTTAAAGGTGCAGAATGGAGCTTTTCTGGCTGAGGGATCGTCACCTTCTTGTCTCCTTGAAGACGTTATTGCTCTGCTTCGAATGTTCCACAGTTTGTTTGTTTTTCTCTCAAATAAACTTTTGTAACTGCGATAACATCTCCATGGAAACGAGCGTGGAGGAAATTTGCATAGTGCACCTTTAAGCGCAGTTCTGGAAAATGCTGTCTCTAGTAGATTCCACACAAAAACAGATTCCTTTGTCCTTTTTATGTAACATATTTAAACAATAATTCAACTGATCCACCAGTTATTCCAGTCTTGGTTAACAGTAACGGTTTCATGTTGGAGTGAGAGGTGTGTGACAGACTGGAGGAGAATGGGTAATAACTTGCTCGCAGCAGTCACACAGACACACACAGATCTCTGTGGCTCTCCCAGCGGGTGACGCTGTGTAATTTGGCACATCCATTTCCTGCACGGGTTCGTCTTTGCTGCTGTCAAGGCACTTACAAACCCCTCAAGAGCACCGCAGCCAAAACCAGAATTATGTCACTTTCACCTGCAAACAAATCACATTTTTTACACGGTAATCTTTTTATTTGGCTGCTTGAAGTATTTCTTGTTAAGACATTGAATTTTGTCTTAAGCGCTGACCTTTATAGCCTGTTAATAATTAATAGAATTTGACCACTTTTTAACCTTCTGTATAGACTTTTTCTAGAAAGGTAGCAGGGGAGTTTTTTGGAATCAATATGGCTAAATAATAAATAATAAGCCATGAAATGTATAAAAAAAACTATTTAGAAATGTGCAAGCTATTGCAATTGGATACTTTGGAGTTTTGACTAAATGGACATTTAAACAGGCAGTTAAACTTAACTCACTGGAACAAATAGTACAACCAGTGCAGTGCAGTGCACATCTCAGACACAACCAGCACATTTTGTTTTTATTATTGCTCATCATTTTCCTATGTTTGTGAATTGTGTTCACTGGCAATGGAAATCAATCTATTCTGATTCTGATAATAGTTGTCCCTTGACTGACCCCTTGTGGCTGGGGTAAACATCTCTGTACTTTCTGGTTTGGTACAATACTCTTTCTACAGGGTGGGCCATACGTCTCTATACAAAGGAAAAATAAACATTTTATATTGAGCTGTTTATTTTAATAAAATGATCTCTACATGATTACCATTGTTTCGAAAACACACATTAAAGGTGGAATGGACGATTTTTTTCAGCACATTTTTTATCATATTTCCTCGTGGCGTGGATAAATCATTTGCCCTGCCACGTGTCCATCATAAAACGCACCTATTGCTCACCTGCAGCCGCGTCAGGCTCGTCCCCACGTTTCCGCGTGTCTAAGCGCATGGATCTATCATAATATAGTTCCCTCAGTGTACGGGGCAAAATGAAGACGGAGAAAGACAGTTCGAGCTGACGCAGAAGTGGACAGAAATCTACGGGAGACGAGCGATGTGATGCGCTCCGTTGCGCTAATAAACAAACGCACGTGTGTGTTGTATCAGTCCGCACGGGGAGTGCGCATGCGCACTTCCGCCTGCGTTCTCAAATCGCCGAAAAATCGTCCATTGCGCCTTTAATGGGGGACAATAAAGGAATATCTTATAAAAGGAATATCTTTAATACGTGTTTTCCACTGTTGAACTTTCATTAGCACAGTTGTTGTGCTTGTGTTAATGATACGTTCTTTGAGATAATTTATGTCTCGTACCTGATTCACCAAGTGCCCCCGAAGATCGAAATCAAGAGGAAAGAGATCTGGGGATCTGGGAGGCTAATCCACGGGACCACGCCCGCCAGTCCTATGTATGGAAACTTATGGCCCACCTTGTAGAATAAATATATGTTTATTGTTAGTGTAGCAGTATAGCCTGCAGGCAGGCTCTACTACTAAGCAGAATTTCTATTGGCTGACGGTGACGTCAACCACTCTTAAAAGTGCTTCCGCGCTTACCTGCGCACTCTGACCCCGCGCTCTTTCTTCCGGGTTCCCGGTGTTTGCGCCGCGCACGCCACTCTCAGTGCTTGCTGCCATGGGCCCGCGCGCTCTGTGTGCCGCCCGTTATGCCGGCTAACGGGCGTGCTATTTAGTCTGTCCAGTCCTCCGTCTCATTTATCCAGCTGCAAATCTGAACCATGGAGCTAGGGTGCACTGTCGCCGCCTTGCCTTGTTGCCTTCTACTTGCTGCCTTCTACTTGCTGCCTTCTACTTGTTGCCTTGTTGCCTTCTACTTGCTGCCTTCTACTTGTTGCCTTGTTGCCTTCTACTTGTTGCCTTGTTGCCTTCTACTTGTTGCCTTGTTGCCTTCTACTTGCTGCCTTGTTGCCTTCTTGCCTTGCAGCTGTGTCCTTCCTGCTTGGATCTGAACACTGAACCATGCGTAATTTATTCAAACTGTAATGTTCGATTAATTTATTGACCATGTACGAATAAACATTTATTTTTGCTAACCTCAAGTCTCTGCCTATCACGACGAACCTACATGCCTTATGTTTAGCGGGTCCTGGGCCAACTCCCAGGTGGCGTTGTTGGCTTTTATAAAAACATGAGATGGTTTAGTCTGGTTTAGCCCCACTGGACAGAGGGCTAAGCTAAACGACCCTCGGAACACCACATTAGCAATAAAACTTGATATTTTGAATAGGTGTAGGTAAGTAACACAAACCCTTTATCACTTGGCCTGATTCAAACTGTGAAGCTGTTTTTAAACACTTTGGAGTATTAACAAATGGCTGGGCTCTTTGTGAAGTTGGCTATCTGGAACATGATATTTTTGTAAATATAACATGGAATAAAGCTTCTCTTGATTGAACATTTGTTTGAATTCCTGATAATTCCCATTTCAAAGCTGAAGTATTATGTCACTAAAACATGTTATAAAGTGAGAAAAGTGTGCGTTTGGTGTACAAACTGATTCTTCCGAGAATGGTTGATTTGATGGAAATAAGTTGGTTACATCGGTCAAGCTCCCACCTCATGACAAGAAGTACCTGAGTTCGACTCCCAGGCGGCGTGGGGCCTTTCTGTGAGGAGTTTGCATGTTCTCCCCATGTCTGCGTAGGTTTCCTCCAGGTACTTCAGTTTCCCCTACCACTAAAACATGTCCAATGGGCTTCTTCCCTCTGGGGCCAGGACGACCCCCTTGAAAAAGAGATGCTACAACTATATGTTTTTCATGAACAGGGGCTTAATAGTTTGCTTTCTTCAAACTTAATGCCATACATGCCTCAGAATACATACATTTATTAATCTCCATGGAAAAAAAGGAAAAAAGCTGGTAACATCATCAGGCCAAGTTAAAAGTCAGATCTGTGAAAAGGGAAGCCCATTCACAGTAAGAATGCTTGTTTTTAAAAAAAAAAATCACATAATTGATTTAATGCAGTATATGTTGTCATGTCATTTTGTGGAACAATTCATTCCATGGGGATGAACAAATGGCGAACTGCCCACCAGAGAAGTTACATCGTGCACCTTTTATATTAATATCCTTGAAACAATTATTTATGGGTTTGAAAAATGTACACGCATCTATAGTTTGCTCATCTATAACAAAACCCCCTTTGGAGCGAAAATAAGTGGACTATTTCTATATTCTTTTGTCTGTTGCTGCTGGCCATCCGCTCCTGTCCGGCTGCGAGGTGCGGCTGCTGCAGTATTAATGCCTCTGCAACTACTTCACAGTCAGCTCCTTTAAATAAACACTGAGACATTATGAAATATTTCTGTATGTATGAGGCATCTCAAGGTAAAAGGAGAGAGGGGAAAAACACCACAGTTCCTCATTCTTTCTTCCTGGCAGCGGCACGGATGAAAATGGTGTCTGATTAGGAGGTGAGACACAAATAGGATAGGTAGAGCAACATAATGACTCATGGACAAGTCTTTGAGCAGTTTGCCTCGGATAACCTTTCAGTGTTTGTGTGAGGAGATGACCAGCGCCGACTGCTGCCTCTGCTGCAGAGTCAATCACAAAACACCAAGGGAAGGTGTTATAGAAGAGTTCAAAAATAAATAAGGCGAGACAGGTGACTGGAGCAAAAAATGCAACTAATACAGCAAAATAAGAGCTTTCCAGTGAATGATTCAGATCTAAAAAGCAGAAAATCTGAAATCTTCTGTAGATTGATTGTGTAATTTGTAGTTAAAGGTGTACTATGTAACTTATGGAGATGCTATTGCTTTTGCTGGAATGTTCCACAGACTGGCTCTAATCTTATCCATCTCCATGGAGACAAACATGTGATGCAGTGGAGATGTGACCCCGCTCACAAAAGCCACATTTCCACTGGTTCACTGTGGATCCGGACGGTCTGAACGTGTTTCCGCTGTCTAAAATGAATTGCACCGGTCCATGGAGGTACTTGAGTTGTGTTGAGAATTGCAGCCCAATCCCTGTTTGCATAGCTTTAACGAAAACACTGCCAAGACATTTAATGAGTATTGTCAGTTTTGTTGCAGAATCAATAACTCCAGTTTTCTCCAGCAGGATAACACATAATAGGATTCAATGTGAATGCATCAGGACAATGTCTTGGGTCTCCCACTGCTGCTGTCGAGCTGCTTTGCATGAATTACATTAAACTCTGGAGTTGTGCACGCAGATAGGCCCCAAGCTGTTAGCCTGTTTTTCTCAAAGGTTTCAGCAAGAGACAGAAAATGAAAGAAGCAAAGAGGCTTGGAGAGAGAGTCCTGCAGGGAGACAAACTCACTGCAACACCACGTTTTAACAAAATGAATATAAAAAATAAAAGAAGACAAAAGTTTTGTGAAACTTTATATTCTTCATTTTACAGTTTTAATTTGGCACATGGCACAATCAGCATGTATGCATCTGGTATACATAAATAAATATTAAATATTTTATACATAGATATACATATAGAGCTTGTAGAAAGACTCCTGGAGTGGTCTTGGCTGGAGATGTTTCATAAAACAACTACAATACATAGAAATGACTTGTGTCTTATTGTCTAAGTGAAATCTCTGTAGAAGCCCTATACATATATGTATGTATGCCCATATTTATATATATGTATATATATTCAAAAAGGAAATAACAGGTGTGCACTGATGGAGTTATTCAGTGCAAACAGGCCACTGTCTGCTTGTACAAAGTCAATGGAATCATGTCTGTTAGTTCGATTGAATCTTTAGCTATTTTTTCTTACATTTAAAATAATAGATTTATTTAATTATCTTTAAGTAAAATAAGACATATATATAACTTTTGAAAATAGCAAAAGTGCTATTTTGCAAACACTGACACCCAGAGACGTGGCAGAAACACTATTGGTCGTGATCCAAAAATCAACAACATAAGAAAGTCCCAACCAGCTCCCATTAACCATAATGTACAACCATAACATAAACATAATGAAATCAAAGAGACCATGTGACACTCTCTCACACACACACAGACACACCCTCTCTCGCACACTCACGCTTTCTCTTTTCACTGTTGTGTCTATCACATTTCTTGGCCACTGGTTTTCTCTCGGCTTTGAGCTGCTCTGAACACAAGTTGTGTACTCAGTGGGGAGATAAGATCAGATAGCTTAACAGAGAAATATGCACTTTTTTCTTAACAAAACAATCACAGTAACATACTATTATTTGCCTTTGAGTCTCTCGGCAACCGCAGTTCAGACAAACCATCTCAGTGTAAAAATAAAGGCTGTTGCGCAATCCACAACAGAATAAATGTTACCCAAATGAAAACGTCCGTCCTTGTCCGGTCTTTCTCAAATCTGAGTCTCATCAGTGTAACGCTTTCCAGTGGAATTGTCTCAGGAAATAGAAAGAAAGACAGAAAAGAACACGCTTTGTAAGGCATTGAAACATAAACAAAAGCAATTAAAAACACTTTGCAAATGTTGACATAGAGGCCATTGTTCTGGATGTGTCTCCCGCTGGAGGAGAAGGGCTGGGAAATAAAAAGCACTTCTCTTTTTTATTTAATTATGAATATGGATTCATAACAAACAATTGATATTTGCTCAGTCTGCTTAAAAAGGCTTTTTTTAAAATTATTTTTTTTAGAAAAGAACACTGCAGAAAGTCTCCCACCCCGATCCCCTCACTCTCCTCCCCACAGATACGGAGAAGAGAAAAGCAGTTTGATTTTGGCAGCTCTGCACAACTTGACATCCACAGAGAGCTCTCATCGACTCTCCTCGTCGTAAAAGTCTAGTGAAATCTGTTTTTAATCCGACTTCTGCCCATCCCCATTTGTCCCCCTCCCTGCGTTCACTGTGATATTTATAAAACACAATCCTCTGGTCCGTTCATGTTGGTAGACCTTTCTTAAAGCTATACCCGGGTGGTCGAGTGCGAGTGGGGGAGGCCGGTGGAGTTGAAGCCCGTGGTGAAGGTGTTGTATGGGTGCAGATTAGGCATGCCCACCAGAGAGTTTGGAATCATGGTGATAGTGTTGGGCGTCATGAGGGGTATGTCGTCCGGGGAGCGCCTCAAGGTGAGCGTGTAGTCCGGCAGCGCGGCCAGGCGGATCGCGCCTTCATTGGCATTGCCCGCATCGCACTCATGATGGGTCTGGTTCATCTGCAACGACATGATCTCCTCCTCGGGCGCGTGGTGTCCGATGTCGTTGGAGCTCGTCTGGCGCTGCGGGCTGGGTTGACCATGTCCCGAGTCCTGGCGGCGCTTGTCCTTGCGATAGTACAGCGCGGCGAATGCCAAAACGTTAAGGAACAGGAGAGAGGCCCCCACAGCGATGGTAACACTCAGTTCAGTGGAGTAGTCTCGTGGATTCTCTACCACAAGAGGTCCAGGCTCCTCATCATCTCCTAAGGTGTTGTCCTCACTGTTATACGCTGGCGACATCGGAGGGCGCTTGGTGTTGAAGGGCCAGTTTTTACCATTGGGCCGTTTGGTGGAGAGCGTGTTTTGAGTGGTCTCGGGTGGGGGCACTTTGGTGGTGGTGGAGGTGTAGTGGAACATGTCGTGGAGGTTGTATAAATGTGGCACAAGGTGTTTCCAGAAGGCCACTTTTGTGGCCCGGTAGTGGTCGCGCACGCGGGGCTTGAGGCCGATGTGCAGATACAGCTGGTCCTGGGGGTTGTACTTGGACCAGGCCACCTCCTCGAAGCGGTTGGCCTTGGTGTGGATGAACTTGGTGTCCTGGGGAACCGGTTTGTTTGGATCCCTGCAAAGACAGAAGAAAGAAGCTATCAATATTTTTTATTATATTAAATAAATACAGTGCAATTATAATGATGATGATGATGATGATGATTTCAAGCAAACTACTGTAATCATCACACTTCAGCTTTGACTTTAGTTCATTGATTATTGATTTGATTACTGAGCATTGTCAATAATGAGTTATTCACTGAGTCAAAAGACAGTAAATGATGTGTCTTGGCTAATGACAGTGTGTGAACAAGTATGAACTGGTTGGAGTAGGAATACAATCTGATAACATTAAGATGAGTAAAGCCACCTTATAACGGGACTTAAGCATTCTAATAATATTGAGCATTCTGACCAACAAGCACACTTCAATAATGAATGCTCCTATGATAGGGAATAATATTGTTGAATAGGTTTAGGAGACATGCTGGGTCAATTGTGAACATTTTCTTCCTCTAAATCAGTTCTTTATTCAGCACAAAGGTTAATTACAGGAACTATCTAACCGATTAACCGTCACTAAATGCTTAACCGAGTGAAGAAACCAGATTTGTCTGTGTTTTTATGTGTTTTATTGATACCTCATAAGTGTTTGATTTTGTTAACCATGAAAATGAAATTGATAAATTATGTAAGAAAGGTGTTCCCAAATGTTTGATAAGAATCTTGGTGTTGTATGTGTCGAAGTTTAGTCTATAATAGACTGCGAGAGGTGAGGATCGTTCTCAAGGTCTTGTTGTATTGTCTTGCTCCTGAGTCCGCCCTCCCACAGTTTAACCGTGGTTTAAATAGATGTTGCTTTGGTCTGATGTAATGGCATGATGTCAGTTCACAGATAATGAGGAAGTACACAGTTTCCCATATGATAAATATGACACAGAGATATAAACAAGATAAATGCATGACAGTATATTGGTCAACATTCACATAATGCCCAACAAAGTATGTGTGTGAAATGGGGAAATTTCCTTTCTGACCCATTTCACATGAAAAATGGAGTGAGACAGGCAACATATTGTCTCCATTTTTGTTCAATATTTTTTATGGATGATCTGTAAATGCTTTTAAATTATTGTAGAATGGAATGTAGGATTGGAAACAAAATCATCAACTATTTAATGTAATTTAATAGTGCTGGTTTACAAGAGATGTTACAGGTGTGTTCCCAATATGGATGAGGGTTTGGCATTTAATATAATGCTAATGATTGTCTGGAGCAGGGAAGCCTAACCCTGATTTATTTTTGTCTGGCAATAGACTTAATGTTACAGATGAATTTAAATATTTGGGACATTACATATGTGCTGACCTGTCTGATGACCGATGCATGCTCCATGGTCAATCTAATATGGTTTGTACAAGGTTAGTACATGCGCACCACCATTTAAGACCAAACTTTTCAAAGCCCTTTGTACCATATGTACACGTGTGGAAGCTTTATAAAAGACTGAATGTGGCTTATAATGATGGCATGTGGATGCTTCTGAGGGTCTCACGAGGGAGCAGTGCAATCCAAATGTAAGATTACACTCATATACAACTGCATGCACAGACTCTACAAAGTGTATTATTTTTACACTGACCAATGTGACACAAATTTAAGTGAAGTACTTTTCCAGTATGTGGCTCACTGGCGTTCTTTGTTGTACAATGTTTGTCTGTGTACCGTCTTTTATTTTATTTTACGGACCAAGTAAATGTCCATTTTTACAGTCTTGTTTTCCACATTGTAATTACAAAAAATCACCAGAGGTAGGCGCTACAAGCAGTCCTCATGCAACTGTCACATCTGAATAAAGTTTGCTGAAAATTCTAATTAATGGATTTTGTGGGAGACTGGTAAACCTGACAATATTAATCTGACGTGGTTTATTTAACTTGTATTTCACGCAGGTGGAGAAAATGGATAGCTTTTTTACTCAGATAGAAAATTCTCTTTACATCCTCAAGCGAAGGTAAGCAGCTAATGTTAGAGACTTTACTACGGGACTCTTAAATGAAGAGTGCTTCATTCATAATCGCTACAACAGTGCGTCAAAACAGCATTTATAAGCGCGTTCATTCACTCATGTTGTGCACAGTCCAAAGACCTGCTCTGCATTTACGCTCGTACTGCACTCAGGGCTAATTATGACTCTTAAGACTGTGTAAATCCAACCGGTTAACCGAATCTTGTCCTAGAAGGGGTTCAACTATCGATTAAAGACAAAATCAAAAACGTGCATTCCTTGAGGTCACCACTGTGAATTATATTCTAAAATAGGATGGCAATAATGGGATGCAAAACGAGAGCAGCACTGCCTTATGTTTGTTTATAAGGCTCTCATTGGTATTTTGCCTGATTCTGTTGAATATCAGATCAACTATTCGTCAATTTAGATCTCAGAACATCTTTATATCACAGTCGCACCGTGTCAACAGAGTCAGAAAAATGGCCTTCAGCAACGTGGTCCCTGTCAGTGAAACAAAACAGAGAATTGAAATGAGATAATCTCTATGTTTTTTACTGAATTCAAAGCACTTCTTAAAGATTTCCCACAATGCCAGAGCTCTTGCTATATACTCTGTGCCACAGCATATATATGGACCACAGCAGAAAGGAGAAACATGGAGAGCGTTAACTGGAGTTTTGGGAGTGAGTGGACAGATAAATCTGTTTTTTCACTTATACAGTATAAACTCGCACTCGTTTCCGCACAAGATAATCATTTTGTGAGTTTTTACCATGCCCTTTTAGTTGATACATCAATATACAAGGCATTTTTTGTCCACAAATAATGACTACAGTCGACTACAGCCCTAAGGAAAGCCATCTGCAGGTATTTACTACATCGAGCTAAAAGCACTGATCATCAATGATAGAAGTTCACTTTAATCAACCGTTTAATAGTATTTTTAGGTGACATGAAATTTAAATGAAATATGCTGCTGCAGTTAACAAGTTAACTACACGGTGTGGCTGCAGTAGGACAATTATTGCTGGTATAAAAACAACTATAAAACCAGGCACTGTTCTGATATAAAGGGCTGCATCAGACAGTGTTGACCTTGCTTCAGTGTGAGCCACAACATTGAAAGCAAACCCACAGCAGTCGCCAACACATGGTACGCTGCGCTTAATAATTCATTCAGATACTGTGCTGTATGCTATTGTGTGGAAAGTACATTCGTCTATTCATATCAAACTGCAGATTTTCTCCTCAAAGACCAATGAAAATGACGTGCACGTTCTCCCGTTAGCAGTAGCCTCCCCGTGGGTATAATATGCCGGCCTGTCCCTCTCTCTCTCCCCAGATGTTGTTCTTAAATTAGATCTGATGCAGGCCACCCACCAACCCACCAAAATCCAGGGCATGGTGGGTTTTAAAGTAAACACATATGAATAAGTCAGCAGGCTGTAGGGCGCCTGTCAGGAGGCATCTTGTTGTTGATAATCTAACGCTGGTGGTGCCCTCTTGTGCTAATTGCTCAGGGAAGGCTGCTCAGTGTGGCTTGGCATCGAGCGCACAGATGCAAAGTGGACCCTATTAATCAAGATAGGACAAGGCAGAGCTGTAGCGTGTGTGTGCAAAGAGTGTGTTTGCAAGACACAAACAAAGCAATGTGTGAAAGTGATGGAGAATCTGAGAAACAGGCGAGGCACAGTACCCGTTTGCAGCTACAGAGAGCACCATTCCACTTTTCCATACAGACAGACATTTCAATTAGGCTAAAGAGATTTATTGAATGAATAAAATATGTTCCCAACCCTGGAGTGAATAGTTTGTGCTGTCCACTCCAGGCTATGGCGATGGCTACTGACAAAACTACTTTCTTTGGAGCGATCTGATAAATTGCTGCCTGTAGCATTGAAAAAATTGATTGATCTTGGAAGAAAACATTTACAGAATGTATGAGCAGAATCTCTCTATATATATTTTTGTGTGTAAATAGTTGCAGGTTAAAAAACACAGAGGTGACAATGTGTATTGTACGTTTATCACTAGTGGTATGCGGACAACGCTTCAGTTCTATTCATTCATTCATTCATTCATTTCAGCTCTTGGTTAACTTCTTATTTAAAACTACTGGGCTTTCTTCCTACTTAAGACCTGTTTTAGCCCTAATTTAGACCTTTTTGAGACCCACTGAGAGACTCACTGAGAACCACAAAATAATCAAAGTAGAAAAAAAAGTTATATTAATTAATTGATTTATTTTCAAAAATATGTTTTGGCCCATATGGTTTATTGGACAGGACAGTGTCGCATGAGATGAGGATGAGAGAGGGACATACAGTGTATTCTCTGAGCTTGAATCAAACTCACAACGCTGCGACTGGCTGCACAGTGCAACACAGAAAGTAATACAAATAAATAAGAAAAAAGGGCATAAAACGCATTTCCAAAAATGCTCATGATCAACATTTCAGAAAATTGTTGTAGGACTTACGCAACAAAAAATACCTTAACTAACTTATTTCGGTATCTAATTTGAACCAGGGGTGACCAAACGTTTTTCATTTTGACACACACACACACACACACACACACACACACACACACACAGACACACACACACACACAGACACACACACACACACACACAGACACACACACACACACACACACAGACACACACACACACACACACAGACACACACACACACACACACACATTGAATAAGGTTTTGATCATTATCTTAGGTTTGCATATTATCAATGTTATTTAGGTTTTGATTATACCTGTTAATTATAGTACTGCTTTTGGTTATTTGGGTCAAGTTAGCAGGAAGCCCGAAGGATAAAATTGGTCACAGTTTTGACGCTCCTGATTTAAACCCTCCAGCATACTCCACATTGACTGAGTTGCACAGTTAAGAGAATCAAGGCTATGTGAACAACATCGTATCATCCGGGAGAAAACCTCTAAACACATCCAAGAGACCGCTCTCCATCCTCTCCCCGGTCTTTCCCCCACTGTCAATTTTTCTTTTCCAGGTCAGTGCTTCTGGGAGAGGTGAGAGGGGAGGGGGCGAGTGAGGCAGGGGGACAGAGAGTTAAAGCAAATTGAGACGGCTCCTGCTCAATCTTTGGAGCAGCGCCGGTGTCAGCAGAGTAGCCCGTAAATAACCTCTTTTATTAGAACCGTAATGATCCCCAATGAATATCGACAGGCGGACTATGATGACTTTGTAGCTGAATATCAGTAATTAAGTTTCCAAAGGAGCGGGCGGTGGAGGTAAGGTCGTATCGATCGCCGGCGTTGGCGGCGTGTGCAACATGTCAGAGAACAGGACGTCAGTGGTGCAGAGTGGGATGGATAACGGCTGCATGCTTTGTGGCGATGCAAAGTCCACAGCAGTATTTGCGTGCTTGTGTAGTGTCATAATAACTACAACAACAGCTAATGTCATTCAAATTGCTGACGGAGCTGCAATTATTACAAAAAGGTTTCATAACAACAATGAAAAAAGATCAATTTATATCATCCTAATCATTTTCTGAACTATATAGACCTTTTTATAACAAAACCAGCACCATTATTAGATAAAAAAGAATACAATAGAAATAGAAATTTGACCAGTTAACCAATTGAAGAAAGATTGATCGGAAAATACCTCAGAGGTTCCATACTAGACTCCACTAAGGAGTTTGCATGCACAGGAGCATCAGGAGAGGTTATAAAAGCTCTTTGGTGGCTGGCTGGTTCAGATGAATAATTTAGGGAACACAAAGAAATCAATGTGGCATCTTTAGTTAATTTGATTTGCCGCATTAGAGAACAACTGCCTGCCTTATCTAATTACCCACATATATGCTTGGGTAATTGTTGCAAAGTCAATAGTAAATAGGCCTGCATTCCTTTGAACAATTTCTAGCACTGCTGCAGCTGAACTTTTTGGACTGCTTTGAAGTCCTCCCCGAAGCCTTCGAGTGTGATCCCAGCTCCGCATCTCCCAGTCACTGTCCAGGCTAATAGGTTACCGTGCCATATTTGTATTTTGGGGTATCCGGAGGTGCAGCGTGATGCAACCAGTCAGATCTAGTGAGCCGGAGTTCAATGTTACGCTGCCGGATCCCTGTCTGAATAAGGCGAAAAGACAATTTGAGGTTGTCAGCCAAAAACACCTACACATGTTCAATATTCCGAGATAACCCTGGAATGATAAAAGCAAATCACTTCGGAAGTGGGATTTTGTATAAGTGGCTATACAAAAAAAGGGCAAATATTAGCTAACAACTACACAAGGCTGGCCGATATGGACAAAAATGTATATCTCGATATAATTTGTCATATTTCAAGCCTTTAGGCTGTTGATTAGACTGCAAAAAGGTAAATCCACATGGAAGAGGCTTGTTTTAGTGATGCCTGCTCATGATCAAAAGTTCCCTTCACTTGTTATAAACTAATAGGGGATATAGTAATCATTTACCTATAACAACAAATACATCTAATTGATCAACTTCTCGTCTCTCTTCTTGTTTGTTCTGTGGCCAACTGGTGTTCATTTGTGAAGTGCTTGTACAATTTTGGGTTTATTTGAGAGCAGCTGGAAAGTTAAGAATAAAAATAAAAATAGCACTTTAACAGCAGCACATCCCGCACGGATTAGCTTTGTGTTAGCACTCATGGTTATTAATGCTAATAATGCAGCTATTTGGAAAACGTGTGTGGAGTTTGTTTAGGCAAGTTTCTGAGGATATTAAGGTGTGTAACATGAAGCTGTCGGGACATGAAGCGGACATAGGAAAAACACATTTTTGTCGTGCTGTTGACATGCTTGTAACACCTTTTAACTCAAATGTGAGTAAAATAAAACATCTGATAAATCCTGGATAGATGTTCTTTGGGTCACAGTGAACAGCTTTAGACTGGAGGAGGGACAGATGAGAGCAGTGACACAGACAGACATGAAGCTCAGGTTTCTGCTCTGAGCGAGAAGACGAAGAGCAGAGAGAGGATCGTGTGCCAGAGCAGCCTCCATGGATCTGGGCTCCACATGGGCTAAAACTATATTCAAATTTATATCTTGCCCAAAATTATAGACTATATATATATAAGGATGTTTTGGCCCGTAGCCTTAATTAGACCGGACATTTTCAGCGTGAAATGCAGCAAATTGTCAAAGCGCCAATTCATGACGCTGTGGCCGACTGCACATGGAGCCTGACAACCCCCGAGCAGCACTGTATAGATATATCTTAAATATCGACGTATTGCCCAGTCCTACAGCTATGCTATGGAATAAAGTGAATAATAAGACTGCATTATGAATCTTGGCTTTCCTATTTTCCTATTCTTATTTTTTATCTTATAGCGTATCGTTATTTTTATCCCATAGCAGATTTAAATTGGTTTTGTTCATTGTTTTATGCTGCACCGAATCACCAAGACAAGTTCCTATGTTTGTGAATTCTGTTCATTGACAATGGCAATAATCCCTTTCTGATTCTGATTTGTGCCCTTTTAGATGTTAAATGATAACAAACACTAAAATAGAAAATACAATTGTAACACTGACAATATATGTAGGGTTTTAGAATGATTATGAGTGTAGATGTCTTGATTTTAATGTTTGGTGTGTTGACAAGAAACAATATGTTTGTAATGCACCAATCTATTTGTCAATTTAAATCCAAAGAAAGAGGAAATGGCACGTGTACTTTTTTACTCAACCAACTCCTTTGTGGGATTTGCTTTGCCTCTATTCACCTTATTCCAGAAGCCATTCCAACTAATCCTTCCTCCGGTTGGATAAGTTAACATATGGCTGCCGACCTCGAGAGAAAATAAGTTCTACACAGACTAAAAAGCCATTTAGCCCAGGGAATGTTGGTCAGATGAACATTGGATTTTTTTTTACACAAATCAATCTTCTTTAGAATATTTAGAAGCAAAACTTTTCCCTCGTTCTCCATTTAAACCAACCGATCTCACTTCTGGACCAGAAGTGAGATCAGAGGGAAAAGTGGGCGGGGCAGAATAAGGTCAATAGATCCATGTATAATATGTATCAACAAATTATTTTAGTGAAAGAATATGAAGAATATGTTTGCATATGTTAGCGTGAACTGGTGGCAGTGAACCATTGTATAGAAGCAGATTAATCTGGGAGGAGGTGCGCACAAAATGCTTTTAATTGCATGGCACAGTGGTCAGAAGAGATTGCCTTTGTAAAGTGCAATTATAGCAGAGCACATCTTTTGTTTGTCTTTCATCTTGATACACCCTCATCTCCACTCAGAGTGCTGCTATTTCAAAGATAACTAATTCTTGATCCACTAGAACATTTCCCGAGCCGAGTCTCTAATTAAGAAACCTGAACACGAACGGTGTTGCTTAAAGATTGTTTATATTGAATGTGTTCATATGCTGGTGCAGTTAAACTCTATAGTTCCACTTCCAAATAGACTTAGACATGGATTATATTCAAATATGCCACATTTCTTGTGATATGTAATATAAAACCAGGTTTGCCATGGCCTGTAGTCACGGCGATCGCAATAAAAGAAGGGATTACATTTTTAGAAGAGTAGAATTCACTTTTCCAACATATTCCACCATTATATATTCCACAAGTAAATACTAAGTAAACATGATGCATATAAGATAAATAAAAAGTTTTGTTTGCAGCTGCTTTGATCGTATCTTCTCGAGTTTAGGCATGACTTCACTGATTGGCAAACTTTTGCATTTTTTCCAAACAACAACACATCTTCATGAGGCATTTAGTTATCTCTCCATGCTCTTTTAGTAGTCATTGAAACAACGTAATGACCATGAAGCCAGTGGTGAACACAGTCACACTCAAATGCCCTGGAATAGTGAGGGAATAGAATAGAATTAAATAGTGTGGAAAGAGAAATGGAGTGAGAAGATTTCAACAAACGCTTGATCTTGATCGTGCCCACGACTTGAGACGTGACAACAAAAGAATCAACAAAAGAAATATGAGTTAGATGTGGACACAATTGAAATATAATTAAGATTTATAAAGCCAGATAAAAAGAGGCAGGGGTCCAGGCTTTCATTTATCCAGGCTTGGTACTGGCACAAAGACTACACTGTGCCAATTATCATCCATAATTATGTCTTTTTTAATTCCTTGCCATTTGTCCAGGCTTGTTGAGGGTGGTACAATATGTGAACTGTTGTACAATAGAGCTTGAGATTGTGTCGTCACATCTCAGAGAATGTTCCGTTAGTTTTCTGCCAAAGAGAGATTCAAAGATGCTAAATAACTAAACTTTGCATTCATTTAAAACTTTTCTGACAGTATAATTACCAGTCGAGACACAACAGTTTACTCCACGGCTCTTTTGTTTACTTTTAATATATATTTTTTACATTGTTTTTGCAAAGACATCTCAAATATATGTTTTTGGCGTCCGATCCTGAGCGCTATACCTGAGAGGAGAATTTGTCCCATGCTTTGTCCGTCTCCTTCAGTGCCATTTCTTATCCCTCTGCAGATTATCCAGGCTTGGGACAAGAACAAAGAGTATATACAATCTGTGAGCACGTTACTCCAGTAGCAGTAAAGCAGCTGAGTTGAGAAGGTGTGTTGGATTTATACACGCGTACATCACAGTATGAGCATAATGTGATGTTTGTTGGTTGGCCGCATTAGCAGATCGCCTCGCTCCTGTCAGGCCTCTCCCACTTAATCCTGGCGCTCGCTGGACTCCCATGCAGGGGCAGGATTATTACGGCCATAAAAGCGGGCGTTTTAATAGCCTTTCAGATTTCCTGTGATGTGTTCATATGACAGAGGTGCAATAAACCTCCACCTACATCTGCGCGCCCGCACACAGCCCGCCTCCATGATCCTGTGACCTCTCATGACCCCGTGTGACCTTGGGCCGCCGACTGTGTCTAAGCACTCCCGAGTGTGATTGACTGTATGTGTGAGTAATCTCAGATCCGTCAAAAGGAACCCGTGGATTTGTGCGCCAAGCTGGTCTTTTCATCAGGAGGTAACGTGCTGTTGTTTGGGCAGGGGTCCTCTCCTGATACTGAAGGAAATCTTTAGTGTTATCGCACTTTAAATGGATTTTATGGCTGGTTTTATGTGCTGTTCAAGTTAGAAAAATGAACTAGGGCAATCTGTGCAGACATAACACGCTGTTGCAACATCTGGATGTTACAGCCTAAAATGGCTTTGTTCATTGAGCTGACTTCATTCACTTCACATGTTTTCAATCGTTTTACCTCCATCTTTGAGTCTCATCTCGAACATGGTGGCGGTGCACTACAATGCATTTATAGTAAGAATATAAGTATAAGTGCTGCCCAGTGGTCTAGTGATTAAGGCGGCAGCACACATGCCAGGCTCCATGTGGTAGGCAAGCCTGGTAACTGCCTTAGGCCCCGAGCTGAAGGGCCCCCCGAGGACAGCATGGTCGTTTAATAGTGACTATCTCTATGGTTAGTTACAGCATCAACTTCAGTAAACAAACCATGTGAGAAGCCCTGGCAGCGATTCTAGAGACCCCCATGCAACATGGCCAAATGCCTCTCTGAAAGCACCATAAGCATGAAACACAATGTAAAACAAGCGTCCAGCCCTCTCGCTGACCTGTCAGTCTCCTCTCGACGCAACAGTCTACACTCTCACAAGATATGTCAAAAAGTCGTTTTGCTCACCTGCCCTGACAGAATGACGTCTGTCTGTTATCCAAACAATAGTATTCCCTCTTCAGTCCACAATCCAGAGAAACACACAGTGAAGTAGAATAGCAAAGAAGTTGTAGTTGCTTCTTTACAACTTGAAGAAGATATTTTTTTCCCCCCAGTGCGTTTGTCTCATGCCAACCACTGTCTCCGTGCTGAATTTCTTTACATACGGCCTCGTGCATCATCTGGGATGTCGTTAAGTATGATTATGGGAAATTAAGTTCTGCAGGCAAATATATTAGTTTAAATTTCATATAAATGTTGAAGTGAATAATATCAATCTAGGTTATTTGACTTAATGACAACTAATTTAATGATAAAAAAGAAGGGAAAAAAAGGAAAAAAAGCAAAGATACTAAAAAAAGAAATACATTAAAATAACATATTCCTAAACAGGATAGGGCCTCAGAGGGCTCTTTTGCATAGGTGTTAAGATATCAATTCTTACTGGAAATGTGTGGTTGACAAAATGCAAGTGAAACCCAGCAGTTTGGATAAAGTTGTTTGCCTTATTTGTTTCACAGATGAATTGAGTTGTGCATGGTCTAATGTAAAGCAGTGGATGTGGATGAAAGTGGATGAAAAGTGCATTTTATTGCATCAGTATTTAAGAAGAGAAGTTGGGCAGATAATAACGAATTCATTAATGTGTTTTCATTGAGTGCTTGAATTTGATTCATTCATGCAGAAAAGGCTTGAATATTAAGTGAGCATGGAGTGTGAAATGAAACTACGTACTTAGAAATGTCTATAAACTCTTATAAACACATGTTTTTATAGATATTGAATCACTTTAAATAGCATGGACATTTAAAAATAACAATACAAATAATACTCTTAACAACTATAAACCTACAGGCCTATATTGTTCCCCTACAGCGTGCGTGTGCATATGGTCGACCGTGTGCACATATGCAGCAAACCCCCCCAGCCAAACCAGTAAACCTGGGGAACCACTGGGAGATGTATCACAACATGTATAACATCGCAATTGTTGTTTTTGAGGGATGCACCATTTCAATATTGAGTACATCGTTTATAATTAAAAGACCTCAAAAAGAGACTGAAATGTCTAGTTTAATCTCCCAAACAAGGGTATAAATAAAAGGGTAAATGTCTTCCCTTATTTTTGTTCCAGTTTTGCGCCATAATTGAACCTCAACCAAGACATTTACTGTCACATTTTAGCACATTATTGTTGCATTGTTATATCTGATTATTGTTACTGAGAATGACAAAAAAGAAATCAACATATTAATTATGTTGAGTTCTTATATATATTTCACCCACCCCTAATACACAGTATACGACGCAGTCAGAAAAGACAAATGGCAATCTGTGCTTTTAATAAGTTCTGATGACATTTAAATGAGTTTGAGTCGAGTTAATTTACCCCAGCAATTTAGTGAAAGCATTAAGTCATTGTTTTATTGTTGAACCAAAAAGTAGTACGTTGTAAATAAACTGCATTGTACATCACGCTTAAAAGAGTCGTTCCAAATCGCACTTCATGAAGCTTTTCAGCTAATTTCACATTACTGCTTCCCTGTGTGTGAGAACAAGGTTGTATCTGCTCATTAACCATTCAGAGCCCCGTCCGCCAGCGCCGATGTAAAAGAAAGATAAAGGCAAAGAATGAATATAATTTTCTTTCTTTCCTAGTTCCCAAGTCCTCCTGCCTCTTCCCTTCTCATCCCGATGTAATTTGAAGTGGTTGAGTGATCATAGACCTAGCCATCACCGAATCTAAGGCGACACGTTTAGGCGCCCCAAGGCAGGAGACAAGAATCTATTTTCACTACACTCAAGGTTCACTGCCATCCTCTGCTGCGTCTCCCCTCTCAAACAAGGAATATGCATTATCCGCTGCTAAAATATGCAGTGTTTAAAGCCTGTTACTTTTATTTATTTTTATCCCTGTGTAACAAATTCAGGCCCTGCAGTTATTTGACTACGCTCACCTGATAAAGCGAAGTCTCCAAAATGCCTTTTCAGAGACATTCAGGGTAAATTTTTAATACGAAATTCGGTGTAAATGTTTGTCAACTCCGGGGCGCTGGAATAGTGGGTACGCCGGAGGGCATTTGGAGCGCTGAGTGGGTGGATTGAGAGGCGTTGCTCTTTTACCCTTGGAGGCGGTGTCGTGCTGAGGTGGAGGTAAGAGCGATGTGAGCTGCAGCTGTAATGGCAGCCTTCAGTTCACTGGGCTAAGTGATGCTGTGTGTCTCGGCCTGTACAACTGTGTTAGCGGACATGTTGCTCACACCACTGCTCATAGGGAATACTATCGATCCCAACGATTGGATGAGTTGTACGAAGATAAATGTCTAATTAGGAATGTCTCCCTTAAAAGGAAGCTTTAGGCGCTATTAAAAATGTCCTTTGTGGCCAGTAAAGGTTGTTAATTTGTCCATGTATTTCAATTTCATAATCCATCCATCCATTTTCTACCGCTTGTTCCCTTTCGGGGTCGCGGGTGACTGGAGCCTATCCCAGTGACTTCGGGCCTTAGGCGGGGTACACCCTGGACAGTGGCCAACTAGTCGCAGGGCCAACACAGAGACATAGACATTACAGACAAACATTCACTCTCAGATTCATTCACTAGGGCCAATTTAGAGTCACCAATTTTGCCTAACACATGCATGTCTTTGGACGGTGTGAGGAAGCACCCGGAGAGAACCCACAGTAACACGGGGAGAACATGCAGACTCCACCCAGAGAGATCATGTGATGTTGGTCTGGTCCGGGAATCGAACCCATGATCTATTGTTTTTAATTCTACAGCAGCCATAGTCTTTGTGATCAATGTACAAGCTCATGCAGTTCATAATGCCATTGGAATACGTGGACTGCTGGCCTTTTCTGTTTTAAGATGGATTCTTTTGTCCATGTTTTAAGTTGATAGAAACCCGAAGAACCCAAAGGAAACACAGGCAGAACATGCAAACTTGAAACAGAAAGACTCAAGGCAGAAACATCTTGCTTTGCGGCAGAAATGAGCCACTTTTCTTGTAAGATAATAGCTTTCTGCACCACAGCTGAGTGAAAACAGGTGAAATGAGGTAATAAAGATGGTAGAAAACACGTCCTCCACCACCGGAGCTTGTGCCGCAGTAGCCCACGATCACCTGTAATAATTCAATGTTATAACTTTTCTTATGCTGCAGCATGCATGGCTATTTCCGGGCATGGTAACACAAACGTTATTTCCACATATTTCCCCCCAAAATAATCACACCGTGCTTCATTTTTTCTCAGCTTGTGAATTATGAAGTCATGCAAATGTACTTCCTCTTCCACCCACTGCTTTTCATCTCATTACATTCAGCGCGCAGCATGGACACCAATCAATGGCATCTAGCCCCTTAACAAGCCCCACCACTTCCTTACCTTCCCTAATGCAAATCGGGATATTGGCTACAAATCTCCTATCAAGTAAGTACAGGTTTAATGGAGTAAGCAAAGGTAGCTGCAGTTTGATACAAAAAGCTGTCATTCAGGGCCTTTCTGGTGTAGGTCTGACAGGTCCTGTTGAAAAAGTGTGATAAGATTAAGGATTCAGTGGTGGGAAATAAAAAAACTATTTCCCTAATTCAAAACCTGTTCAATGTTTTTCTTTTTGTACTGCCAATAGAACACTTATAAAACAATGTATATGGCAGTGAGAGGTGTTGCATCTAGTAATATATTCTAACGTGATTCAGAGAGTCTGTTGTGTTTTCTGGAGCCAAAACCAAATGTAAACTAGAATTTACACATTTAGATTTGTTCAACTGTGCTGTGTGAAAACAAACAGAGACTGGCCTCAAGGATGTGTAAAATAACAGTTTGACAATAAATGTTTAAATAACTGTTTTGAATACCTTTTGTTAGCTAAATCCCATCTTCTCATGTGTTACCACCATCAAATTCCAAATGATTATGATTAGATTATATTTTTATTAGAATATATCAGATTAGCCTTTATATGTCATATTAGTATATCTCTCTTCTAACACCTATATCATGTTGTGACAAAATATTGTAAATGAAGTCAGACAAGAGTAAAATTCACAAGTACACACGTAATTAACCCTGCATAGAAGGGCCTTTTGATTGACAAGTGGGAGGAAAATTGCAAAAATCTAATAACAGTGATATAAATCAAATTAGACTATAGACACACACTGTAGTTACTGCAATCTAGATATGTTTAAGTTGAGAGTGAAGAGAGAAGCCAATCAATAGTGCATGTATTAGTGCATGTGTGAACGGGTTAAACTAGACTTTCTTCTTAGTGTGGCGTAATGAGGAGGAGGAGGGTGCGTGCTGGAGAGTGAGAAGTGATTGAAATAAACACAAGATGGTTAGCTCTTTTTATCTACCTTAGTAAAGCTCCTTCTCAGCATGGGGTTTCTCTGCTAGAACTGAGGGAGCGAGGAAATGATCTGGCAGGGGAAAGAAAATACTAGAACGGCTGAAAGACTGTGTTTAATGATAAATAATGGTCGAGCTTTTGCTCATTATTGTGTTTTTTCTGAAAAGTTTTAGTATTTTACTGAAAATACTGTTATGGGAACCACTAGTTTGTGGGAAATATTTTCAAGAATTTGTCCAGTATATTAGGGATAACCTCCATGTCTTGTACACAAGTAGAAGTAAGTTTGTACTTTCAAGTAAGAGTGAATTAGTAAAAAAATAAATGATATGTATGTTATCTTGCATTTCCAGTTTTCAACATATTTTCATGTGCATTGTGCAGACCATCTGCTTGTCTTCATGAAGATGCTACTGCTTTGCCAATGTTCCACAGTTGGGATTCAATTTACAGTATTTAGCTCTGTGGAGACAAGCCAGTGACGCCACCAGGCCAAGTTACAGGTCAGGTCTGTGGAGCAGAATCTATGGAACTGATGGAATTACGTGAAAAGTTGTGGGAATTCTCAGAGCTAGACACGTAAAATACGCTCCTTTGTGGATATAAATGATGTTTTCTACTGATGTTTTCTTCTTTACTGGATCTAAAAGGGTCAGTCACGCATGTTTCATGTTCTTTTACTATTGTGAATTGAATTTGTGCATTAAGTTTAAATGCTATATTCAAAATATTTATAAAGGCATGGAGAAATAATGGGCTTGGGTTTTCTTAAAATGCCCAGTTAAAATTGAATTAGGGCAAAAAAAATGTTGTTTGTGATAATATAGCAAAGAGGCCAAACACAAAGCTTATTAAACTTTCATGGCGATATTTTCTGTCATTGCACATCACACAGCTCTGTTTCTGTGACAAACTTAGACTTAAAAGGGAGTTCAGGCTTATGATTATTAAACGCAGACATTTTTTTCCAGTTGCATGTTGAACACTGTGTTCGCATTGATAGTTTCCACCGCGCTAAACGCTCCGTGCAGTGTTCACATGTTCACATGTCACAGGGTTGGCGCAGCTTCGCAGAGTTCGCACCCCATTCGTTCCTCGCCGTTTGTGCGTCATCGCGTGTCTACCTAGGGTTAACATAGAAAACGTGGGTGTGGTAGCGTTCAATGTGTTTAATATGTTTAATTTGCCTATTTTCAAGCTTTAAAACATATGTAATTGAATAAATGCAAGGTAAAATATAGCCGCAAGCGGCAATGATCGGCCCTCGCCACGCCGCCGCCACACCGCCGCCACGCCGCAAGAGGAGGGGGCGCTAACGCGCCCCAATTGTCCTTTTATTACGCCTACTGCTGAATCTGTGACGCTGTCACATCTTCTCCCCTTTGTTTTACCATCAAAAAGCAATTTTATTTAGAATTCTTGGCAAAATGTGCGGCTTTGCCGCACAGACACCGTGACTCTTTGAATGAAAATGTGGATAACTTTTGATGGTCCACCCCTGAAGATGAGTCTCACCAAATTTCAGGTTAATAGGGCTGACGCCCTGGGAGGAGTTTGTGAAAGTCTAAAGTGTAAACATGTTCTGGCGATTTCCCCATTGGAATAACATGAAAGGTTTCGGTCATCGTTACGGCAACGCCATAACAATTATGACATGGGTCTCATTGACTTTTTTGATGGGGATGCTAAAATTGAGTTGTGTGTCAAATTTCATATAATTTCGCAAAACTTAACATTTAACCTCCATATAAAATCTGTAGGGGGCGCTGTGGCGCCAAATGAATTTATTTCACTTCAAGTAGGTTTAGGGCAAAGAGTTTAACAACTGATTCTAATTTGACACAATTCGGACTTTATCTGCGCAAACGGCAGAAATTTTAAATATGGGAGATTTCTGAAATTCTAGCTACAGTTTGCGGCTTCGCCGCACAGAGACCGTGACAGGTATCAATGTAATTTGGATAACTTTTGATGTCCCACTCCTCAGTAGCATTTTCACCAAATTTCAGCTTTTTAGGGCCAACGCCCTGGGAGGAGTTCGTAAAAGTACGACGTTTGGAAAAACTCCGAAGTCATGTTTAGCCATTTTTGAAGCAATATGGCCGACATTTGGTTGGGCGGACGGCGTTGCCGTAATAATATTTTTTACTTCTCTTGTCACATCTACCTCGGCGCCAAATTTCATGATTCTACGATCAGATTTTTTTTGGGTCATTTCCCATCTCTCAATGCATTTTTGGTACATTTGGGGGCGCTGACGCGCCAATTTTTTTTATTTTAGAAAAGGGAAATAGCCAGAATGTAGAGAGGCACGATTTTTAGAGGTGTGAACATTTTTGTGACTTTTCGTCAATGTTCACTGGGTGAAAAATAGGGGGGTTGGTCCCGAGAAGAAAGAATAATATTCCGATGCGAAAACAATGTTTCCCATTTTTCAAATATCATAAACTATACATTTTCGGAAAGCGCCCGCGCTTTCCTACCTCATGGTGTGGGTCCCTGGTCACTGACGGGTACTTTCGTTAATTTTGAGTGGGCTCCGCCCACTTTGTGTTTTTGGCCCTCTATACAGTAATAATGTTCAATTTTTGCATTACATGCTTATATGCACGGAACATGCAAGAGATGGGGAACGTATTCGTGAGCTACTTAGCGCAAATGAGTGATTTATATGGGGATGACGACCGCTTCGCGGTCGTCATCTCAATGTAAAGTGCTCGTTTAGTGCGCACTTTTGCACGGGCTTCGCCCGTTTACAACGGTAATGTTCCATTTTCCTACTACTAATTAGTATGCACGGGGCGTGCATGAGTGAAGGAGTGCATTAGTGAGTGTTTGGAAGTGGGCGAGCGCTTCGCGCTCGATTTTGTGC
Organism: Eucyclogobius newberryi; assembly: GCF_026437365.1. Lineage (NCBI taxonomy): Eukaryota > Metazoa > Chordata > Actinopteri > Gobiiformes > Gobiidae > Eucyclogobius > Eucyclogobius newberryi. The sequence goes on along the minus strand of NW_027315735.1, from coordinate 22,236,165 downwards.
GCACTACGTGCGCACTTTCGCAGCCGTGCTTCGCACGGCCTTACGAGATTAATAGGCCTCTCGCCAGCTTGTGGCGCTCGGGCCTAATAAGTTGAATGCGTTACTGTGGCTGAACTATTCTAAGCTAAACTATAACAAATGCATGGTTACAAGCTGGTGGTATTCCCCCAACCAGAAAAGTTACTGTACATAGTGCACCGTGAAGAAAGTCTGCATTTGTACGTTTTTGGAAGCGTGAAAGCAATTTATTTCTGTCAATAGTAAAACAAAATGTTGCAGCCAAAAAAAAACAAAAAAAGAACTCGAAACTGCCTCAATCCTGCCACATCCCTTACGCCCGGGAAAAGAGCGGCCTTATAGAGTAAACACACTAAGAAGCTTTGACAGTGCGCACTCTGTCTGTATGCTTTTATGCTTGAGCGACACTGATGGGAGAAAAAAAAACAGGCAGGGATTTCGCCCCGTAAAGACGACAAGAGAGAGCGAGCTTTGGTTGGTAGGAGGGGTGGGGCGAGCGAGGCTATGATACAGACTGTTGACATGAAGCTGTGGTGTCCCGACATGGTGTCACGCATGTGTCTACATCCGACTTAAGCGTCCGGGGCAGGAAGTGGTGCCGCTATCTAGGTCAGCTGATTCATTACGGACATCTGGGCTAGTGTTGTTTTTTTTTACACTTAGACCGGAGACGCCTGTTGGACGAAGAGAATCCAACTGAGTCTTAATTAAAAGGATGTTCTCTGTAGAGCCAGATTTGAGCTGGGTGAAGATCTGGTCTACTATATCACACAGTGAGGTCTAAATTAGAGTGGGATTTAATGGGAAGTATTGCCAGCCCACAAAAGCCTCCTTTTAGGTGTTGATGGTTGGGGCCGTGATTTAGACTTAAGTGCAATGATTCCTCTGACTTTTCATTATCCTTGCATCTAATCCGAGCCCCTCTCAGTGCTTAATTGTGTGCTTGATCTCTCATTGCAGGCACAGAAATCATAAGAATACCAACATTGAGCCTGTATTGAGGTAAAGTAGTTTGATATGCATGGAAATCATTGTCTTTGTCTTTCAATTTCTGTTTATTTGGATCTTTGACCTCATTTTGGAGTAAATCTCATACAACAAATCCCTTTTACTTTTCACTTGGCTTCCCTTCTCTGCAGTGTGAGCGGGAGCAGTAAATCCCTCATCTCAATGTCACCGGGTGCTCATTAAAATGTGGGAGCTGAAGTATTAGGCAAAAAAACTCCGCGGCGCTAATTCTTAACCAGGGGTGAAAAGTAACTACTCACCCTATTGTAATTGAGCAGATTTTTTTGGTAATTGTACTTTTTTTTAGGTAGATTTTTAAATGTGTACTTGTATTTGTAATTGAGTTCATTTTAGTAATTTAACGTCTTACTTTTACCTGAGTACAAATATTCAGTACTCTTTCCACCACTATTAACCTACTATAAATGCAAACTAGAACTGTGTATGTCCCACTAAATGGGGTGGAGCTTGTCCCAGTGTAAAAAAGCATTCACTTTTCTTACAGTGGTAGTAGAAGGTTAGCGCTCACACCTCACTGCTAGAAGTTTCCATAATTTGATTACTCTGTATATCTAAAGATTGCTTGTTCTCCTCAGGCTGATCCTCCAACTGAGTTCTCCTGACCATGATCAAAACTTAAGATCGAAAGATGTGTCCTTATAGGTGCCTTTCTGAATTTGGGGTTTTCAACCTTTTCTTCATGGTTTAAATCCTAAACAGACAGAGTTACATAAACCACTCTCACATCTGAAAAGAATAAATACAAATACTTTCACTCTCTATTGAGCAAGTGAAATACAATGTTCTTTTCAGATGGGACACTGTTTCATTGACATTGCTACATCTCCAAAAAATACCTCAAGGGCTTAAACTTTTCTCATTAAAATTCTGCTCTGCTACTTAGGATAATGTCAGCTAATATTCCTGAATAGACATCTAATAACTGCGCTCTGTATCTACAAATTGCAGCTTGGTATGCGCCGGCAGCAGCACCGATGGCTGTGAGGCAGAAGAGACAGCTGTTTAGTCCAAGCTTCACTGATAGACCTCTGTGTGCTTTTGCTTCAGGACCCCAAACCGTCCAAACATCGCTCCATCTGCACTGATGCGCTATTAGCCGTTCAAGGATGTTGTAGCGGAGACAGATGCTGCGGGCTTTAGCCTATCAGGTAAGAGACGGCTGAATGGTAATACCACCTCTTTGGACAGCATGTAAAGAGGGATAAAATACTGGACATGGTTTAAACTGCCTGCTGTTATTGAATAAGATCGATAGCTCTCCGGTAACAGGATTGTCTAATTTAATTTCAGTTGTTAGAAATGATTACTAGAAGTCATACAAAAGGGGCAGTGCTTTGTAATGGGCGAGGGGGTGAAATTGGTGGGGAATAAGAGTCACTCGGGGCACGAGTGATCGACTAGACCAGGCAGGGGCAATCGATAGCGCCGAGGGCAAGAGTTTGATATGTCTCGCTGATAAGTCTCTATGTCTTCTGAGGCTCGCTATAATAGAGCATAGATAGTATTTCCTGGCAAAAACACACAAGGACACAAGACCAAGTCAGCCATGAACAAATACTGAACCCAAAGACTGCAGCACAACACACATTTTATCTTCCTCACGTTCAATATGTCTCCAGTTTTCAGGCACTATAGTCAAACAAAAAAGAAAAAAACCACAGTTGAAAAATAAGTTTTTCTCACCCCATTACGATCTGCAGCAGGGCTATAATGCCTGAAGATGCTTTTCGACGGTGCACCAGTCCTTTTTATAGCACTGCGATACGAGTTTGACAAGAGCTTTTAAATTGTGTCATTAAAGGTTTTACTAATTTATCGGTGGAGTTGTTTGACTAATTTCAAGAGCAAATGAGTTAGGTGAGAATGTGTCGAGATGAAATGTGAAGAAGGCTTGTCGACAAATGTTTAACAATTTAACAAAACTAATAGCCGGAGGGGAAAGAGAACTTACATTAGTTAAATAACCTTTGCTTCTGTTCAATTTAGAACATGATGCTCACTCAAATAATTCTTAAGAGTCTTGTAATAAGTAGGATAATAATACTTAACAGTACTTTTATACAAAACTTGGGTTGCAAGAATAAGTGTAGCTGTACTAAGTTGCTAGTTGTGTGTTTATGCATGTTGTAGATGAAGATGAAGTAGTTACAGTAACCGAAATGTAGAGGTGAAAATAGTTGGAGGCTAGTAACAGTAATAATAGGTTTACTGAGCAGAAATATACTTTCTTTGTACTTGAGTCAACACACTATTTCGTCAGCTTCTATATGTGTTTATGAGTAATGAATTCACTCACCCAGTCTTGGCAAAGTTGGTCCAGTAGGTCATGACCACAGCGCTAAGCATCACGTCGTTCTTGGAGAAGTTACAGGGGAACAGGTCGGTGGGTCCAATCATGGGAATCCCGAACACATAGGGCACCTCGTCTCCGTGTGCCGCGTCGGACCAGGCCGGCTTCATCAGACTCTGGCAGTGATGGTAAAAGGCGTAGAAGTACGTGGGCGATCCGTACCGGGCGTGCAGATCAGCTGTCACCACTGAAGGCTCAACCCATTGGTGGTCAGTGAAAAGAGCCACCAAAGTTTTGCGCCGAGTCTCCGGGTTGTCTCTGTCCGCCCAGTCTGTGTACATGAACTTGATCGTCTCTCTAAGCGTATCCTTGCCTTCCGGGTATCCGTACAAGCTATCGACGAAATCCGACACGGAAAAGTCAAAATCGTTCCCGGAGACGCCGTCTTCCGAATCGACTACGTTCTCCACGAACCGTAGCCCCTCCCCCTGGTTGACCCCAAGCATGATGTCGTAGTTGAGAAATTCCCCCTGCTCCATCAGAATTTCGGGATCGTCTGGAATTACGTCTCCGTCGATCACCGGTCCGAAAGCGACGTGGTACCGGGCTGGTTGGATGTCCTGCTCCACCAGTTCCCGCGAGCTCTTTTTCCTGAGGCAGTCCACCATGTCCAGGGTGTCCAGGACGTTGCAGCCCACCTTCTCGGCCAGCAGACGGGTGTATTTGACCGGCTGGTAGTTGACAGCCCAACTGGACAGGGCTGACCCACTCTGGATGATGGCTCTATGGAAGAGACCTGCAACAGAGGACAGAGATCAGAAGATGTTATTTAGAGAAGGAAGATATAGCCATTCAAGTTTGCAGCATTTCGTCCTCAGCAGTTATTGCTTCTTCCTCTCAGCCATTAACTTGAAGCTTCTGCAAAAACTCTCTTTTTGTACTAATTTTGAAACAGAAACTAAACAGAAATGTCTTTTTTTTCTGTTCAACCTGGTTCAAATTGTAGGACAACATAAGAAAAATAAGAGAAATATAAACCACTATACTATATTTAAGTCACTGTTGCCAAAGCACATTTCTAGTTTGTAGAGTTTGTTCAATGACAATGACCATAAAGCTTTTTCTGATTCAGAAAAAAAATAAATATTATTGAGCAGACATTTCTCATAATGCATAATGTTTTTAAAAGCGAGAACACAGCCAATTTTCAGTATAATTGCACTTGAATAACAGTTGGCTGTCTCCTTTCAATGCAGTTTTCCAGTAATTGTATGCTCTTAACCTGCAGGTACTTCAACCCAAAGTGTGCTTTGTATTCTTGAACATTCCCATTATTAATTTACAGTAAACCAAGCCTGTGTCTTCCATAGTCCAATACTGAAGGATACTGGCCATACAATCCTGGGAAACTCATGACAAGCAAACTAAACAAAAACTTATAATTTAGTCTTGTGATTTATACTGTGTCATAGTAGTACATTTTGTTTCTCCAAAGGGAACTGTGCGCTCAACAGTTCACATAAAAACAAAGGCCAGACTGGGGAGTTCTTGTTGCCACACGGCCCAATAATGAAATCCTGCTTGATATAATGACTGTGCAGATGGGCTGGTCTCGCAGGCAGCTCACAGACAGTAGGCCTTCTGTCTGTCGCTCAGACTACCTCTTTCCACCCATATCTGTACTTTCCATGCAATACTCTGTTTGTATCAAGCAGATGCTGCAATATGCTGCCATAATCTTTAATACAAATACAGTTGAAAACCTGGCAAAGCAAACTCATGCATTGCCAAATAATATTTAAGCTTCTGAAAAGTCCAATTTAAGTGTCGCCTTTAGTCTAAGCAGCATTCACCCTTATGGCCTTCTTTTCTGCTTTAATGTACTTTTCAAGGAAATTGGAAAGCGCTCAAACAGAGTAATTATAGATGCGGATGTACCTGCTTGCAAACACATACGCACACATTTGCTCAAGACGCCTGAAAGTCAATAGTTTGCATCTGCAACATCTGCATCAATACAAGCCTGTGGGTGGACCGCTAAAAATACATATTTTTTCCTATACTCTAAGTGGCTATTTTACACTATATGAACAAGAACAGTCTACTTAGAAGAGTACTGTGCGAAGCCAAAGTGCAGCAGGCTTTTTCAGGCAGGATACTGTGTAGTGTGTGGGCGCGTGTGTGGGCAGCATAAAGGAACGAGGGAAGAACTTAGCCTCCCAAATGAAATTGTCTTTTCAGTAAATGCGGCAATACTTTCCACTAAAAGGATCAGGATACAAAAAACAAACATCATGTCCCTCAAAATAATTGTGTTTTAGAAAGGTCCAGTGCAGTGAAGGAAGCATGTTCAAATTTGTCATGGTATACTTTGACAGCAGCACTTAAGTTAAGATATGGGCTGGGATCCTAAAGTGCTGTTTTACTATTCTCACAGAAAATAAGGGACATTGCTACAGATGTACAAGAAGATTTGTATTTTATGGTTATGCAGTAAACTGTAGTTAGTCAGACAGGGTAAAGTAAATCACCAAAAATAGCCTTATGTGTATCTGCATTCATATCTGTATTTTGATTGATGTTTTTAGTATTTATTTATTTTTTGGGCCCGTAGGCTTTATTAGACAGGGAAGTTTAAGCGTGAAATGGGGATGAGAGTGAAGGGAGGATATGCAGTACATTGTCGGAGTTGGAACTCGAACTCACAACACTGCGGCCGGGTGTACGTGTGCTGTTTCTTAACCACTGGAACACCGTAGGTCAATATTTTACATATAGATATAACAGCTTAGTAAAACGGGTCCACTGACTTCCTGACTTCCAGAACTGATAAGCCCCGCCTCTTCAGAGCGGCAATTCATCTGTATTTTAATTTGGTTCAAGTGGTTTTATTACTGTAAAAATGGCTACTTGACATTGAACCCCATGTATGACTCATAATATGAATTTTGGGAATAATCACAAGCAGTGGCCGGAGCTAAGGGGTCGGTGAAAACTGTTTTTGTTTTTTTTAGGTCATTTTCACACTGCCAGTAGTTAGGTTGACATAGAGGAGCTTCAGCTCTGAGAGCGGTGCGATTGTCCCGGTGTGAACACAACAGTCGCACACTGGAGAGCTTTAAACGGCACCGTGCATGTCTATGGTTAGAGAAAAAGCACTTGAAAATTGATCAGAAAGTATTTGAATCACATTTATAGGAATAGGTGCTGCCTCTTCTGCTTCTGCACAGCGGGTAAAGCCTCCAAAAAGTCATCACCCTCACCATTACCTTACCAAAAGACCACCATGCACACCGGGGAAGGGGCGTGCGCATCCAAGCGGCTCTTTTTACTTGAAGCGGTTGTCATGGAAATAAATGTGTTAGTCAGCTTATGCCTCTTATGTGGCTCAGGGTGTGGCGTGTGGGGAGAATGAGGAGCGCAGCGTGTGAACAAGACTGACTCAAAAATGAAGAAAACAGAACTAAATCTAGTGCGCACTGTGGTCGCTCCAGAGAGTGCAGTATTGTGTGTGAAAACCATAAGCAAACACACAGGATTTACTCAAACATGCATGAATGAATCAAAATATAACCCAGAGGAAGGTAATGATGGCTAAAAACTCATTAAAGTGTTTTTTTTTAGAATATGTCCCTATTCAGTAAAAGCAATGTCTGAGATATAAGTTGTACAGAACACACTGGATCCTATAGCTGTCCCAGTATGTTCTTGCTCCGGGCCAAGAATAAAGGCCTAAAGAATCTACCACAACAACAATGTTCTTTTAATAAAATATGGTATTTTCGATTTGTGAATACTACAGTATTCTACAGTATAATACAAAAAGTGAAAGAGAGTTTTAGATTTGACTACCATTCTGACCAAAAACAACACTCAGTTTTGAAAGAAAAATAGATAAATCTGTATTTTTAACACACTTTTAACACAGAATTTTCACACCTTGCTAAAACATTTTGTCCAACGTCGTCGCTGGCCAAAAAATGTCAAGATTACAAAAATCCACTGTGGAAGAAACGGTAAAAAAAAAAAATCTTTAGCTCAAACAAATTTACACCATGGGGAAAGTGCTGTGAAAAACATGGCATGCTAGTTAGCGATATTTCAGTCCGGGAGTGGGTGGTGTCGTGTTTATGAGGTAAATAGCAGACCTAAGTGCCAGATATATCACTTTGGTCGTCCTAATCAGAGGCAGCAGGGGGCTTATTTCACCTTGGCGTAGATGAAGTGTTTATTCACAGAGGTATTTACATGTATTTGTTTGTGGCTGATAAGTAAAATGAATGCGTCTGGGTGAGTGAACTGTGAAATGTTTCAGTCGAGTGCCTTCGCCAGCATTACAACTTTGCATTAGAACATTGATTTTTCCTTGTGCCTTGAATTGTGATTTCTGCTTCCCTCGTCTTGATTCAATCTATGCAATGATCTGATTTGTGTTCCATTTGGAGATAGACGCTGCTCTCCTCTTTTATGTTTGCCCTGAAAATGCCCCTGAAGCTGTCTGGCTGTAGTGATTAAGGTAACTAGTCTCTGTTTGGTATTATTTCTGGTATTTGGAAAGTATAGCTGGAGAGAATATCAAACTAATTGTTTTAATCATTGTTTATCGGTGGTATATATTTGAAATTATAAATGTACTTTTCTTCAACTTCAATACATTTGCCTCTGTAATATTTAGAATAACAAAACAAAGAAATAAAACAGTGTTATTTGTAATATCAATAATACATTTGGAATGAAGATATTTCCAGTCAATGGAAGAGTACTGGTGTCATTTGAAGTAGAGGTGGGCAATATTGGCATGAACGAATATCTCTGAATATATTTGATATTCAGCCAATATTGTGTCAGTCCATCCGAAATATCACGATTGACAACGTATCACCCCCACGCCAGGTCAAACGACTATATACAACACTATACAATATCATCAACAGTGTTTTGAGTAGTCAGAAAACAGTACTGATTGAATTGTGTAACAGAATACATTACGGAATACATTTTAATGGAGGTATTCAGTATTCACAGATTATAAATATTTCGATAATCTCCCCACTTCTAATTTGAAGTAACATTATTCTTACTGAAGACTACATACAGTGATGCCCTATATGCCACAGTGCAGTGTGTCTCTGCCGGGACAGTGGCAGAGGAAGCAGATGTGGAGGGTTTTCCCACTTAAAGCATTAAAGGGCCAGTGTGAGATGAAAGACGTGTGACAGAGAGTGGACCAAAGCTGAGCCCAGAGCGGGGGGTGGAGGGTCTAATCTTCCACACGCCCCGCTCCTCCTCTGCCCCTCCCGGTCCCCTCGGTGCTATTGCCTCGGCTCTGGTTGGCGCTGTGCAAACACATACAGTCGTGGTGCAGGGGAGCCAGCGCTGAATCCCAATGCTGCGAGCTGCACCACATCCGCTTTCTGACTGTCTTTGATCACAAGTTTCTCCAGGAAAATATTTGCAGTGAAGAGCAGGTTTTTGATTGATAAGGGGCTCTTGACAGACGCGCATCAAGTGGGTTTAAGGCAATGAAGGGCGGCAGCTTGCTCCTGCATCTGTCTGCTTAAAGTTTAGAAGGAGTCATTCTTAACTTGGGCTGCACAATTTTAGAATGTGATGACTGTGTCAAATGCTGTGATTAAGACATGACCTCTGAAGGTTTGGAAAGGGTGGAGGTTTAGTCAATTTGACATGCAAAGAGATTATCTTTCATTTTAAAATAGTTTCAGTCTGCCGGGTCAAAACTGAGGCTAAAACATATCTACATTTTAGCAGTTCACATAATATAACTCTAATGAATAAAAACATGATACAAAACTGTATGTTTGTGTGTAAAATCAAAGAAGAAACAAATGCAGCTCAAGTCCACCGCTGGTCCAGAAGTAAATTTCCCATTCATCTTTCCTGAAATTTTTATTGAATTGATTTTAGTCCCAAAAATATTTTTAAACCATAACATTTGTTTAAATATTTCTGATGTTTTTGCAGTTTATAAAGCTTAAAAAACAATTGGTGAAAAATTTGCTTATTTATCCCTATCAAGCTTTCAAACCTTTCAATTATTATTGTTTTTTTTCCCTGAAATGTCTTTGGATAAAAATACTCCGTTTTTACTTCCAGAAGTTGAGATGTGGGACTGTTGAGCTCCTGCTGCTGATAACTGGATAATTATGCAGTATTTAGAAGTAAAGGTTGTTCCCTTTTTTAAAGCCGATTTCTTTAAATGTTTTCTTAAAATTTCTGTGAGATGGAAGACCCAAAATAAAGCTATGATGAATTGTTTTGTTTGTTCCAATTCTAATAATTGTACTGTTGAGTCTACGACGTATATCTTATTTTTTTCTTTTTTTGAGGTTTGAGCTTTTCAAATATTGTGATTGTTACACTACCGACACACTGCACTGCTTTTTGCCGTTTGTCTTTTCTTTAGCTGACATTTAGACATGTTTGCTATATGTTTTATTTATCTCCTGCTTTAGATGACGAGAGGCCAAACAATATCTTCGCAATTGTTTGTTGAGCAACATTTAAATCGAGCAGCCGCAATCTGTCAGCGGAGCAATAAATATGTATCAGCACAGTGTGAAGAGTGTGAAGAGCCCCACTGTGTTTGGAAGCTCGCTGGGGAAGGTCAGAGGGAGCGAAGAGGAGAGCGTCGTTTTTATCAGCGCTCAGGGAATCCACTAATTATACACACAGGGAGGATCGTGTGTGTGCGGCTGCTACGTCCACAGAAGCATGTTCCGCCATGACTGTGATTGATCAGGCCGTGGATGACGAATAGACTGACACGCGCCGTTATGAGGGAGGTTAACCGCTTCTGATTTGTAACCGACATTCCAGGAGTGTCTTTGTTGTTGTTGTTGTTGTCACCTAACGTTATTCTTGTGTTGTTATCGGATTATAATTTGATTTAAAGATAAAAGAGCTGAATGGTTTGGGAGGTCCTGTCGGTTAAAAACCTTTGGTTGATCCTGTCCATGTTGAGGTGAATGTGTTGATATGTGACGATTATGTTTAGACACTGTGTGTGTCCAACATACCTTTTTGAAATAGATTTGTTTTAGTGTTTAAGTAATTAATTCAGTATTACATATTCAGTTTGTACCCAAAATAAAGAAAATATGCCTAAATTCAATACATGTCTGGAATTTTTTCTTCTTCTTCAAGTCCCTAAATACAATTGTTTGTGTTATTGGCTTCAGCATTGAAACTACGGTATAATTATCAAAACCCAACAAATGCTCAATCTACTGCCTGTCCAGTGGTGGAAGAAGTACAACATATTTGTAAAAGTATAGGTACAGGAGCAAAACGTACTGAGACTCAAGTATCAAGTTTACACCAAGTAAAAATAAAATTAGCACATAGTACACACAAGTAATTTGTGTTTACATTTCTACTTTTAGAGTAAAAAGTAAAGTATTTTGTGCAGACATTTGATATTATTGAAGAGTAAAATGTGGTGATCTTGATAAAAAGTGTTTATTTTTAATTTGTATATAGTATGCATAAAGTTTGAAGTTGTGATTTCTCAAAGCCACAACTTGAACTCAAACACTTTAGGCAGAATGTCACCATAAACATGCTAAAAATAACCCTACAAACATACAGAAAGTATATTTCACTTTTCAGTTCTATCAAAACTTTAGAGTTGAAATTACAGATACCTTCTCTCAGATAATAAAATAAATAAAAAATAAATAAATGAAATAAATGAAATAAATGAAATAAATGAAATAAATGAAATAAATTAAATAAATTAAATATATCATATAAGGAGTGATATAGGATCGCATTATTTGCATACGAGTGGATGCTGCTGTGTTTTAGATAATGCCCAATTGAGTAAATTGTAAATAGAAGAGGCCCAAGGGCGGATCCTTGAGGAACTGCTTTGTTAAGACATTTCTGAATTAAATCCGCAGAAACAGTTTGAGCTCTATTTATGAGGTAATCTTAAAACCACTTTTTTGATTGCATCAAACCCAATAGAGTCCAGATGATTCAGAGCAGCACATTCTTGATGATTATTCAATGCAATAGCAATGTCATTTATAACTTTGGTAGGAACCGTGATAATACGATGCCCTGGTTTAAAACCGGATTGGTAGCTTAAAATTTAATATTTGGTTAAGAAATTAGCTTCTCCAACAGTTTTGCAAGACATGATAGTTTTGGGATTGAACAGACATTTTTAAAATCATTCTTGCCTCCAACAACAACCAAAGCTGTTTTCAGAAGTAATGGGATACTTTCAGTTTGAATTATCTTAAAAACATGTGTTAAACAATTTACTAAAATATGAATTTCCCCTACCACTTTTGATTAAGTAAATGAGTAAATGAGACGCCAGAGGCCAAAACTACAAAGAGTCCAGTCATTTGTTTAAACCCCAAAGGGTTCAGGAACAGCTTCAGTTTTAATTGGGGGGTCATTTTTGTCAGGCATTTTAGGGATAATCAAAAGTTTAAGGGGATTTTATGGCAGTTACTCAATAGTAGATCATTTGAAAATACCCTTTTATTCACAAGTAAGATGCTTTTGTGTAATCCATCTCGCAGCGTGACTGACAGGTTTATAGTTGACAAAAAGCTTAGCAAGACTACGTCAATAAGAGTCTTAAGATAAAAAACAAAACAAGCTTGATGTGAATTTTTGTGTCCATCCAAAAACAGCTAAAACTGACTTATCAAAATCAGATGCAGTATCAGTTGCTGAGGAAGTTTAGTTATTGTTACCTGAGAATTGAAGTGACAGCGCTCCTCACTTGACATTCATATCTGCTTGTCTTTCCCCTTTGTCGGAGCAACAGATAGGCCTATCATTATGTGCCAGTGTTTGACATGCAAGGACCCGACACCCAAACTGAGCACAGATCCATCACATCACGGTGTGGCTGGCAGATTGAGGTCACTCTGAATTATGACTAGAGCTCGGAGGTAATCACTCATTGGGCCGACGCTAAAACGCTGTCGTGGCGTGGCTCTGCAGTGGCAGCGGTTTGGTGACCTCGACCCCTCGCATCCCTCTCGCACCCTCTCCCTGCTCCACACTCGTTAAACAACCGTGTGTTTCTGACCCGCGCGTGGTGGAGTGACATGGATAATTCACTACTGATGAAATAAAAAGTAGTTGACCTTGTGGTGTGAATAGTGCTGCATAGGGTGTTGACAAAGCTCTAATACAGCCCTTGTTTTGACAACATCAATATTGAGCGGCATTAACAAGCAAATAGGCGACGGCCGCAGATATTTAAGATTGAGATTAGCCCTGACGTACTAAGTGGCATGTATGGGCATGTGCTAATGGATAAGGATGCTATTAGCAATTATGACCGTGAGTGTCATGAATGACAGTGCTTTATAGCCTTCAACATCTGCTGGAAGTCAAGGACTCAGAGTTAGCATTTTTGGGCAATCAACCCATTCACCTAAGCACATTTTACAAGTCCCAGAGTGCATCTCTTATCTAGAGAGGTGAAGGCTTGATGGCATTTTTAATGTTTTTTCTTTACGTTTAACTATCACACATTTATGCTGAGGGAATTTTAAACTCGGGATGTCATAATTTTATTTTGCATTTATTGTGAGTAGAAATATCACAATTTCTCCACTGTTTGTGATGATTAAAATCATAGATTTAAAGTTGTGTAAAATATGAAATATTTCACAGTCTAAAGATTACCTTTGCCTTCTAACAGTCCAAAATAAAAATAAAAAAAACTCTCTGAATGAAAAAAGTGATGTCATAAGAGCCATTGAGGTTTACTTTCATGAAGTATTGTTCATTTAAGTAACTTCTGCTTCTGAAATTCTCATAATTGTGTTGTCACGTTGTTGTGACATGTAAAATCAGGATTATTAATGTTGACATTTCTAATTTACACAAAAAATATTGCTTTTGTAGTATTTGCTCTTCCAGTTCAACCAACACTCATTCTGTCTCATTCATTTGCATTGGCTAGTTTATAACCTACTGTTTTATAATGAAAAGAAAATTCAAGACTATTAATAAGAATCACCACTAGAGCGATTTAAAATCACACTATTCAATGTAAGAATCTTACAGCGCGGCTAAGAGGGACTGCATGTTCCACCATCTTTCCATACTGCTGTTAAATCTCGTCTTTGCTTTTCCTTTGCCTTGAGTCATTCCTCAGCTATGTTTATCCTCTCTCGGCTCTCTTTTTGAGGGGCCATGCTGCGCCCCTCCCTGCTGATTATTAGACATAAGCCCGCGTTCAGCCGAGCCTGAATCCTCTGAGCCATCTTACCTTCCCCATCTCTCCACTTTAAGCAAATCTCCACAGACCAGCAAACTTACAGACATTTCTCTATTGGCAAAGTAGGCCACGGCTTTATTTTTTAGCTCACAATTTCCTTATTCTGGTGTTTAAAATAATAATAAAAAACAACTCTTGAAAAAATAACAATCAAGCACTGATGAAGCATACCATTGTGACCACTCTCCTATTATTTATGTAGCACCTGTTCATTTATTGCATCTCTGGGCAAGTTGATTTGACTCTTGTCAAAACCCAAACCAATTGATGACAAAACTGCTCACTTGTGACCAATGTTATCCCAGTTATTGCACAAACAAACAGGTGCCACATAGGACACTCTTAAAGCTAGTCAGTATATATTTTACTAGATGTGTCCCTAGCGTTTAATGGTACAGCCTGGTATCTTTACATGTTCTACTGTGACCATGGATACTCTATTGCCCACTGCATTCACTTACACACAAGTTGTACAACATTAGGCCATAAACACTACATGAATAGGAATAATGTATTCATTATTCTTTTACAAATACAACTTTCATTCTTCTGAATAAAGAAAAGGCCAGGATCAAAAAATATCCTCTGGGCAAAAACATCAATTCAGATGGGACTTTTTGATTCGTTATCTTAAAGGCTTCATATTAATGTTAATGTATACGTATTTCCAATAAACCCTGTTACTTATGACTTATTGCACGCATTAATATAAATGCAATTTAGATCCATAAACAAGAAATTAGACCTGACAACCAGAAAACATGGCTACAGGCAAAAGTTAGAGAAAAAAAGGGATATATACTAACAATACATTGTCTAGCCTTGTTATTGGAAGCTTGCACTATTTATTTCACTACTAAATAAATCAAAAACTTGTTTTTTCTACAACTAGCATCAAGCCACATCTGGAAAAATGTGGATAAATTAGCGGATGATTCCTCAAGTATTGCATCTTTGTCCAGACTTGATCTAGCTATGTCCACAACAGCCGCAGTTTTCATCTCTCTCCATGAGACATGCTTCACGCCAGCACTATATAATGTTGTTTGAAGCCGGTCCTCTGCTACCCTGTCTCTGGAGGCTGCCCGCATGCCTGCAGGCTGCGGCTTAAGCCAGATAAAGAGTTTGATCCATGAGTGTGGAAAGAGAGATGAGAGGAGGCAGAGGAGAGCGACATGAGACAAAACCAGTGAGCGGATGAGAGGATGGCAAGTGATGAACAGCGGGAAGTCAAGAGCAGAGGGAGAGGGAGGGGCTAAAACTGACCCCAATCGACAGGTTGTGCCCAGGTAACAGGATCGATGTGCACATGAGCCCGGCGAGTGTGATATCTGCTACTAATCACAACGTGACAGCCAGGAGTCAATAGACCAGCCCGGCTCATCATTAGGGTGCATGGGGCTGTCTCTGTGTCTGCACGCACAGCACTGCAGACCACTGCCCCACCTTTAAGGATCATATAACCCCTATAGCACATCTGAGTCACGCCATCCACATCATTCACGTTGAGGTGGGTTCAGGAAGCAGTTGTTTTTGTCGTGCATAAGAAACAAACTGCTGCTTCTAACTTCTCTTGCACTTAGACTGCCATTTTATCTCTTCTATTTTAACAGTTTTTTTGGCTCGCATTTGTATATTATTAAAGGGGTTGTACCGGTTTCTAAAAAGGATTGTTTGGCCCATAGGTTTATTAGACAGTGCAATGTGAAATGGGGATGAGATTGGGGAAGGACATTGCAGCAAACTGTCGAGAGCCAGATTATTACCACAGAAACTATTCAAGTGAAATTGAGTCTTTACATTATTATGTAACTCTTTGGAGCGTATGTACATACTGTACATACGCTCCAAAGAGTTTCAAATAAGCTAGTTTTCTGTTTGTCATGTTTTAAGACCGTTAATGTCAGCTTTAGCACCTGTAATGCAATTCCCTCAACATATATTTTACTGAATATCATCTTTTTCCTAACACTTCCTCCACTATTCAATTATTTTATTGCAGCTATACTGAGAATATAAACGCATAAAGCAATAAAACATCCTTTCAGTTTAGCTGCGTATTGGAGAATCTTTCTTTTGTTCAGTGTGAATAATATAAAAAGAGCAAAATCATACTGAAGATAAAAACACTTGCTCCAAAGTAAAGAGGAAATGGCTGTCCAGCTTTCCCTATTCTTATTGATCTCGTTTATCTGAGTGCTGGCGGTCCACTGCTGTGTTCTGAATGTTTGTGAACGCTGTCTGTGCGTTCTTATGTCCACACTCGCATGCAGGCGCCGATTAAATTGATTCCTGTCGTTTTCTCCTTCATGTCATTCCTGTCAAACCAAGAGAAACGGCGATAGTACACACAGAATTTTTCCATTTGCACTCATGCATGTGTCATAATGCCTGCAGCCTCGGAAAAAAGCCAATACTATCTCCCTGCGCTTCTATTGCTCAGCCTTTGTCCCGTGGCATCCGAGGCTCTGCTCTCGTAGATAGCTCTGTCTGTGCACAACAACATGCTCTGTCACTATGACTATAGGCGTCAACGTTGAAGCAGGAAGAATGAGTTATTATTGGGTTATCTGTGTGCATCTGCATGTCACGACTTGTATATAAGCGGCTTGGCTAATCGCATTAGATGAGACAACTTGTTAAGGATGTTTTCTGATTCTCCTGCTGTGCTCACGAATAGATTTCAGATCATTGTGCTGGGGGGAATGATTGCTACCTTTACTGCCTCCAGATCAGCAGAGAGCCCGCTGTGTCGAAACATCTGACTTCTGTTGTTTCTAAATATATGCACTGTGTACACCCCATCTGCACTGCTCTGCAAAATACTGCCACACTTTATCCACGCTTGAGACAGTGACAGCCAAGACAAAGAGTGTGCTGATTAAAAGAAAAAAGAGGAGAAGAAACTGAGTGTAAATCCACAGTAAAATATGTCTGGCAAAGGAGGGTCAAAGATATAAGTCAAGCACAACTATGACAATTCAGCCATGAAATGTGGACGGATGGGATGCTTCTATTCTTGGCGATGTCGCGCCAATGACAGCCAGATGGGATGTCTGCAATTCTTTTTTTTTTTTTTTTGGGCCAAGGAAAAGCCAGCGAGAGGACGCCACAGTTGCATTTGTGACAGACAAATTATCGTAAAGGGTGTACACCTCCCCCGGGGGAATCAGAGGGATTCAGAGCAGAGACGAGGAGAAAGAATGACACATAGAACGAGAGAGAGACTAGAAAGAAAAGTGTGCCAGGGAGAGAGAGAGAGTTTAAGTGTCTAAGTCTAGCTGAAACAAATTAGCTGTGAGCTGTAGGGCTATGGGAGGTGAAAGTGAGATGGATGGAAGCCGGGCTAAAAGCAGGAGGTGGGTGGCAGCTTAGTGCTTACAGCGGCCCTTTTCACAGCATTCCAATACTGCATCCCGAGCTACAAACCTTTTGTGTCTGTCTCAAAATGTGAGCGTTTCAGATTACACTATTGTTGATTTCAGTGATTGTACCCCCAAAAAAACAAAACATTGAGTACGACTTAGAAATATAGTTTTTGTAAACACAATTTCCCCAGAGAAGTCCAATTGTGCTCACTTGTAAACAAAAAGACCTACAGGCATATATACTGCCACCCACTCACATAAAAGCTCTAACATAATTCAAGAAGCTCATTAAGAACCACACACGGAGCAGGCAACTAGCTGCAGTCGTTTTTATTTATTTAATTATTTATTACAAGGTCCGAGAACATCAACAGCTCTTTTAATCTAAAGCGCCATTAATGAAGCTGAACCACAGAAGATGTTGGAGAAAAAAAATACCCCCTGGATGCAATGTGCTTCAAATTACCTCACAATTAAAATAAAAGCCCTGCTGCGGGTGCCTGTTGAGGTCACACCAGTTGAAAGTTGACTGTAGTATTGATGTGGGTCGGATTAATACCAGTTCTGTGCATTCTCCAAACATATTTCTCTGGCTGTGGTTCATGTACCTGTGTTACTACAGATGACGTTAGCACAGATCAATTCAAAGAAGCACCGTGCAAACAAAAACAGGCTGAAAGTGTGATGGCCTCATACACATTATTATGCATTAACAAGTAGGGAACAGGGAAAGAGACCTGCATAATTCATTGTACATATGTATATTGTGATTGTCAGATCAAAAACATAAAAATGATCAAATATTACGGTATATAGATTTGTTTTGCAATATCATTCTTTCTGTTTCTTTGTTCATTTTGATTCACGCTCTCGACATTAACATCCTGGTAGAGCGGTCAGATCCACTGGCCCACAGGTTGGTGGTAGCAGCTGCCACAGGTGAATACTGCCATTGTGTCCTTGGGCAAGACACTTAACCTGCCTCGCCCCCAGTGTCTGTGTACACTGGTGTGTGAATGTGTGTGTGAATGGGTTTCCTGATGTGCCATGAAGGTAAAAAAGTGCTATAAAAGTGGGACTATTTACTATTTAGTTTTAATACAGTATTTTTCAAGTTGGATTACAATTGTACTAGATGCCCTTTTTATGTTTTATTTGAATTGCCTTTTACTTATGCTTTACTTGAATAACATTCCAACATTTCAAGTTACCGCAGCAATGCAAACCACATCTTTCTATAATTCCACCTCTCAAGGGAAACTTCCGTTCCATTGGAGAAACAAGGATTTAGCATTACTTTGTAGAGTCACTGTACATTGCGTGAGGGAGCTGACGTGCCTATGCATGCATTAACTCCAGTGAATCGTGAGTTGGGGAAAGCCTATAACTGAATGCTTAAACAATCCGAGTGGAAAGATGAGAAGTATGCCGTGCTCACGCAGGGAGGGCGGGACAAAACCCTAAACTCCCATTGAGTCAATTACAGTAGCAGACTCTTTAGCCACCATAGCCACTTACTGTAAGTGGACATTGGGACAATTGGGTTATGACACATCCCACTATAAATATGGCTTGGGAAACGTCTGTTGGCAGCACAGACACACATCGAGATCGGCTTGGAACAAATCAAGTCAACTGGACAACCCTGCAATTTGAACCATTTCTGCAACCGAGCACCAGGCCACTAGATATTGATTTTCAGGAAAAGAACCCAAATCAATCCTATCAGATGGTTTTATTTTGATTAGGAGGCACAGATTTGCTGACTCTAAGAAAAGGCTGTTACAAATGTGTTAACCAAAGTGTTCCATGTGTAGTGTATCAATCCTATTCTTCTGCTGCTGACTGCACAGTTATTCAAACTACAGACTGCAAAACATCTAGTAAAAACAAACAGACAGACATATGGATGAAGTTAGCTGTACACATCTATTCTGTGTCAGAGGCAAAGAGAGGAGGGCGGGACAGAGACAGGTCAGCAGAGGATACGACAGGCCGCCAAAGGAGGAGAATACAGACTTTTAAAATTCCTTGAATGGTGCCATTGTCCCGGGAGTATTCGGGGCAGGCGGCATCTTTGTGCATGGCAGAATAGCACTCTGCATTCTAACTGTGACTTTGCATTCATTGTGAGGAGGAAGACACAGCCATCGCAACGCATCTTGTGACTCATGGGTTTCGTCTGTGATATGAGCGCTTCTGCACAAAGGAGGAGGAGCGGTTTCAAAGTGCAATTGGGTTCAGCAAATCTCAGTCATATTTCCCCACGCCGCATTTTTGATCAAGATTACGAGTACGTCTATGATGGATCTTTACAAGTGGGTCTGCTGAATTAAGCAGTTTTTGGAGGTAAAAGATGCAAGAATAGCATTGTGAATCCACCTGCTTTCTTTTCAAGGAACAAACAATGCATCCAATCAGTTTATCTCTTCTCCTGAGGGTGAGCCTCGCAAAGCTGTGGGACTAACATGGTTTGCACTGTCCCCTATACTCCTTAAATGAATTGGACACAGTTGCGTTACAATGGTCTTTTTACTGCCAACCTGCAACACTGCAACGGCAGCTATTTACTACGGATATTTACTTTTGTCTTTTTCAGAGATTGAAAGCACCAAATCCTCAAAGCAAATAGTATTTACATCAAATACCGGTACATGAAGGAAGAAAGTCTATAGTAATCGTCCTACTGAAATTGTTTTAAGGATTCTTGGCAGTTTAAGCCCAAGAAATAAAATACACTACTCATTGTGAGCCTGACTGAGACAAAGAGGCTTTGACAGCTTTTGGAAGCATTTGGTCGAAACATTTTTAAATAACTGTGTGTTACAAAGCTGTGTCGTTCCTCTATATGGTCATATTGGCCTGTGATGCTCTGTGACTGTGAGTAAATAGAAGCTTGTGTATTAGATTTGGAGGCTGAGATGAAATCTAATTTCTGTGAGCTCGCTGAGAGATTGCCGGCTGATACACATACACACATCCAAGGCCACATCTGGCAGACCCTATCTAATATACATGAACCTCCGGAGATCACGAGATGGGTGGACTCCCATTATAAACCCAAGTCTATACAACACATCACCATACATATAGGGCAGCACTTCCATAGCAGGGATACTGTTAGTAAGAAGGAACAGGTAGATGGATTTTATTCACTCCCAAGATCAGCTAATGAAACTTTAGGAAGATTTTTCAAAAAAGAATTCACTCAAATGTATGTTTACATTTCTGTGGGAAAGGATAATTTATTTGTTATGAATTGTGCCATAATTCATTCCAATGAGAATCTACTGATGTATGGTCTCTCCATTGGCACTTACTTATAAAACTTTTACCAGGCAGATAAACATTGTGCTACATCTATCTTTTGTATTAGCTAACTCCTTGGTTATGTTCCAGTCTCATAAGGAGACCATTTAAGAAGTGAATATTGTAATGAAGGCAATAAAACACAAAGATGACTTGTCTGATACTGAGAAGTGACAGTTAATTTCAGTCATCGGTGTAGCCGCCTGATAACAGATTGATAATGTCACAAACTGTAATAGACAAGTAATTAATATCCATTTCGCAGGGACCATTTGGAACACTAATGTATCATATTGAATTTTAGATGAAGCAAAAAAGGGGCAAGGACAGAAAACATCTCAATATCTGGCACGGTGTCAAACTAATTTTGGAGGTATAACAAGGACTATGTCTTTCACACCAGTACTTCAGTCCATTCCAGCTCTGGCACCATCTAATACTGGTGTTTTTTTGTTTTTTTTACCCCCGGTCTCTTCTGTCAGACTCTGTAAAGGCCAAATGGGTTGTAGTAGTAGTATTGGGGGTGGTAGCTGGCCACTTTCTCCGATACTGCAATAGTCCAAAATTGTGTTGGCTACAGTGGAGGAGAGCAGAGAGTAAAACTGCAGTTGACAGGCAGAGGTCCAGGCACAAGGGCAGAAAGCGGTGTTATGGACTACTGTGTGAGTCCAACATTGTAGACTATAGACAGAGTCAGACCCCTCGGCAATTCACTTAGAGGAAAGCTATTTCTCAAGGCGACTTACTTGTGCAGTGCCATATAGGGACTGCGAGTTTGCAATAGAATTCGATTTCTTATTTTTTTTAGACCTGCGGACAACATTTAGTCAGTATTTGCCTCAAGCCGAACTAAATATGTATTTTTTTCTCACACATTCCCATAAGAGTTACTCTACGATGACAGGATCCTTACCCAGCGAGTCTTTGGTGTGATACTGTATTAAATCAGTTTATTTTAAAAAATATATACAAAACAGAGTTGAAATTGGGTCAGATGACACAATAAACTACAAATGTACCTCATTTTAGAAGGGTTCCAACTTGAAATCATTACAGACATCTATTCAATTTTACGAGTCAGTTGCATGGTTATTGCGGGGGTCTAGGCTTAAAAAGTTTGGGACCCTTACGATAAACGATGGTTAGTAAAATGAACTCACTTCTGGAGCGGTTGGACCTGTCAGAAAGCCACTATCCTCTCGTTCCGTCTCTGGCACCCTTAGACTTAGACAAACTTTATTGGTGCTTCTCTCCCGGACCATAACGAAGTGCAGGGTGTCGAAGATCACACACTACGTTTACTTGCAGGCCAGGAAAACTCGATAAGTGGCTCTTCTAACAAAATGCATCTAAAACAAGGAAGTATGATTGAGGCATCATGATTCCAATCACAACTATTCCAATGACACATCCAAGAAGTCCGTGTGTGGTCGTATTCCTGTTGCAAGTGCAACAGGAATACGTGCAACAGCACAGTGAAAGATGAAGACGGAAGCAGGCTAGGAGAAGCCTTCAACTGCATGAGGTAAGAGACAGTCATGTTTTACTCAACCTTTTTAGATCAGCAGAGATCACAAACTACAGTCCCGCAGACGAGCACGAGTGGTTTTGTTTTGATCTGCAGCATTAAAATGAAAGTAAAAACTAGCGGAGCATCGATGTGTTTTTGTGTTGCAGAGATTAAAGCACTTTGGGCACTGAACGAGTTGTTGCTTATCTATGTTTGTCTGTTAATACTAAAATACTAGACGACCCTGAATGTCCCTCACCACCAATCTGTTCTTTTACTTGCATGTAGACTGGGATAAGAGTGTGCTGACACCTTTCGGGGCAAAGAGGAATTAAGTTTTTGTTTGTTTAGCGGACAAAGTCATCAAGGCAAGGCAAGGCAAGGCAAGTTTATTTGTAGAGCACATTTCGTACACAAGGCAATTCAAAGTGCTTCACACAGCAGGAAAAATGCATTCAAATCACAAAGAAATTACAGAAACAGAAATACAATAAAATTGACTAAATTAAAAATTATCAATCCAACTGATTGTCTAAACTAATAAAATCACAAACAAAAGAGAAGAGTGCAAAGAAAAAATCCTTTCAGTCATATGCGCAACTAAACAAAACTGTTTTTAGCTTAGATTTGAACATTGTCAGAGTAGAAGCCTGTCTCACATCTTCAGGAAGACTGTTCCAGATTTTAGCTGCATAAAACTGAAACGCAGATTCCCCATGTTTTGTCCTGACTCTGGGCACCAGCAGGAGGCCGGTCCCTCAGAGTCCGAGATGGTTCATATGGCACTAACATATCCAAGATGTACTTTGGTGCTAGGCCATGGAGAGACTTGTACACAAGCAGAGCTGCTTTAAAGTCTATTCTCTGAGCCACAGGGAGCCAGTGCAGAGACCTGAGAACAGGACTAATGTGATCATACTTCCTGGTTCTAGTCAGGACCCGAGCAGCAGCGTTCTGGATGTACTGCAGCTGTTTTACAGCTCGTTTGGAGAGACCAGTGAGCAGGCCGTTACAGTAGTCTAATCTACTGGAGACAAACGCATGGATAAGTCTCTCTAAATCTGATTTTGATTTTGGCAATGTTTTTTAGATGGTAAAAAGCTGCTGATGTTATTGATTTGACGTGGCTATTAAAGTTCAAGTCTGAGTCCATTATTACCCCCAGATTTCTAATTTGGTTTGTAGGTTTTAGAGCGAGACTTTGGAGGTGACCGCTAACACTTTCTCTTTGTTTCTGTGGGCCAAAGACGATTATTTCAGTCTTGTCTGAGTTCAGCTGGAGAAAGTTGTTTTGCATCCACAAACTGATCTGTTGGATGCAGTGACAGAGTGAATCTACTGGTCCATAGTCACCTGCCGATAGTGAAACACAGATCTGAGTGTCGTCTGCATAATTGTGATAGGACACATTTTCACTGCGTATCAACTGACCTAACGGCAGCATGTAGAGGTTGAACAGAAGGGGATCCAGGACTGACCCTTGGAGCACTTCACAGGTCATGGTGATGTGGTCTGAGACACAGCTACCAATTTCAACAAAGTACTTCCTGTCTTCCAGATAGGACCTTAACCAGTTTAGGGCAGTGCCAGTGATGCCCACCCAGTCCTCTAGTCTCTGTAAGAGGATCCCATGATCGACAGTGTCAAAAGCAGCACTCAGATCTAACAGAATTAAGACTGAGGCTTTGCCCGTGTCAGTGTTCAGGCGGATGTCATTTGTCACCTTGACAAGAGCAGTCTCAGTGCTGTGATGAGGTCTAAAACCTGACTGAAAAACATCAAATGAGTTGTTTATTAAGAGGAAATCTGTGAGCTGTTGGTAAACAACCTTTTCAAGGACTTTGCCCCAAAATGGCAGATTAGAGATGGGCCGGTAATGACTCAGTACTGCGGCATCAAGACTGCTCTTCTTTAGGAGAGGCTTTATGACCGCAGTTTTCAAAGACATTGGGAATGTTCCAGATTGAAGCGACATGTTAACTATGTGAGTGAATGGTGCTAACAAACTGTTCAGCACAGACTTTAGAAATCTGGTGGGTAACACATCGAGGCAGCATGTAGATGAACTCAGACTGGTGATGATCTCATGGACAGTTTTGTCAGTTACTGGTGCAAAGTGAGTTAGCTCTAAGTGTCTTGGTGGTTTTAGGGTAATTTTTTGCATTGTGGGATTTATAGCATTTTTAATGCCCTGAACTTTGTCATTAAAGAATAATGCAAACTCATTACACTTGGATGTGGAAATGAGTTCTAACGGCAGCTGAGCTGGAGGGTTTGTTAATCTGTTTACTGTGGCAAACAGGACACGCGAGTTGTTACTGCAGGTTCCAATTATTTCAGAAAAATATCTTTCCCTAGTTCTACATAAGATTAGGTTGTACATGTTCAGCTTCTCTTTGTAAATCTCTTTTTGAACCTGGAGCTTTGAGTTGCGCCATTTCCGTTCGGCCCTGCGGCACTCCCTTTTCTGTGCCCTGACCGAATCAACATTTCTCCATGGCGCCTTCTGCTTATTTTTAACCATTTTAGCCTTTATAGGGGCGATGGTGTCCAGAACATTCAAAACACTCGATGTAACAGAGTTCAACAAATCATTTACATTAAAACATGAGACATTTTCAAAGTTTATCATTTCCATAAACAGTGCACCTGTGCCATCACTTCTGTGTCTCCTCTGAACAACTGCAGGACCAACCGGAGGTTGGGGAGAAACAGACAGGTCAAAGAAGACACAGAAATGATCAGACAGAGCAACATCGATCACATTAACATACATTAAAATATTTACCCCCTTTGTAATTGTGAGATCTAGAGTGTGTCCTTTGCTGTGGGTGGGGCCTCTCACATGCTGAGTAAGACTGAAGGTTTCAAGGACAGCATCAAGCTCTTTAGCGTTTCTGTCACAAATATTATCAACATGCACATTGAAATCACCTGTAATGACCAAACCATCAAAGTCTGTGCATACGACTGAAAGCATCTCAGTAAAATCATCAATAAAACTTTGGCAGTGCTGGGGAGGCTTGTATAAAACAATGAAGAGAATGGATGGAGACCGTTTTAGCTCCATTTTAAAGGATACATACTCAAATGATGAAAACACCCCAAAAGACAACCTGTGGGTAATTATTTCATCTCTAAAGACAGCACAGACTCCACCCCCTTTTTTGTTTTCTCGTGTTTCAGATTCAAACTTAAAGTTGGGTGGAGCAGATTCTATCAGAACTACATTTCCTGTGTTTTTGTCAAGCCATGTTTCAGTTAAAAACATAAAATCAAGATTATAAGAAGAAATACAATTATTAATTAAGAGAGATTTGTTACATAAGGATCTGACATTTAGCACAGCAAGTTTAAGATAAGATAAGATAAGATATTCCTTTATTGTCCCACATGGGGAAATTTTATTGGTGCAACGCAGGTAGATACAGAGGTAGATACAGAAGAACAGATCACTTATAGGAAGTCTGAAAAACACTTTCAGTAGAAGATCTCCTATAAATAAATAAAAACTCCCATAGACAAATAAATAAATAAATAAATACCATTGCTTGTGATCCCGACAGTAATTGCACATGAATATGTGTCACGACAGCACATAGATTGCACATGAATTTCACAGTAATTGCACATATGACAGAATTGCACATCAGTATTAGGTTAGGTCAGTATTGCGAGTGTTCAGTACTAACAGTTTTTGTTATAAAGTCTGACAGCAGCAGGAAGGAAAGACCTACGGAACCTTTCCTTCACACATCGAGGGTGGATCAGTCTCTCACTGAAGCTGCTCTCCAGAGCGGAGAGAGTGTCCTGCAGGGGGTGACACTCATGGTCCAGCATAGATGTGAATCTAGCCAGGACCCTCCTGTCCCCCACCTCCTGCACCGAGTCCAGAGCACAGCCCAGGACGGAGCTGGACTTCTTGATGACTCTGTCCAGCCTCTTCCTCTCCCTCAGACTAGTTTCAGCGGGACTGGGCTTTATCTTTTCACAGGGAATATGAATCACATTTCTCAGATTGGGCCTGACTCGCATTTTGTTTTTCCATCTGTGTGATGATGTGACTACAGAAATAGCACTAGGGGGGGCTCTTTTTACATAGGGCCCCGGGTTGGTTTGATTTTTAATGTGACAATAAGTCCAGGCAACGCTGAGATCCAGTGCATCCTAGTTATGGGAGATACCAGGTGAAAGGCGAGGTTGGATGGGTGGTGTGGCTTTTGTAGCCAAGGAGAGTTTGGGACCAGGTGAGAGGCGAGGGTGGATGGGTGGTGGGACTTTTGTTGGTGTAGTCGGCTTGTGCAGGGAAGAGTTGATAAGTATTGACATAGCCCTTGCTATATTAGGCGTGAGTGGAGCCATCTTAATGCCTGATTTGATCAGACTTTCAAAATGGCTGGGAAGGCCCATGGGTGAGAGTGGAGATGAGAAGGAGAATGATGAATCTTTAGTGGGAGTAGATGTTGCAGGGGGAACCCAGGGCTGGTGTGAAGGCAGGGGCGATGACAGGGATGTTGTTGGGCTTGTCACAGATGGGTCCAAGGCCTTTGAAGATTGTTCCTTTGCTGGAGGCGGTGGAGGTGAATGTGGAGCAGCTGGAGCTGAATCCTTTGCTGGTGGTGGTGGAGCAGCTGCTGATGAATCCTTTGGTGGAGGCTGAGGTTGTGGTGCTTTTGATGTTGAAACATTGGCTCGGTCTCTGGCTGATGGAGCAGGAATTCTTCTCTCATTCCTCTCTTCTCTAACTATCTGCTCAGGACCCTGTCCAGGCCCAGTCCAATGCCTCAGAGCGTGGAGCAGGTTCTCTGTCAGCACCCTCACTCCACCTCTGCATAGGTGGGGGCCATTTCTCTTAAACAGGTCCTCTCGTTTCCAGAATAGATAGAAGTTCTCAATGTAGTGTAGTCCTCTCGGGGAACACTCTTTGGACAGCCATGTGTTCAGCTGAAGAAGCCGGCTAAACTTGTTTATCCTCCTGTCGATGTTTGGAAGAGGTCCACTTATGAATGTTTTGATTTCCATTTTATCAAGCACGTCGAATAACTTCAAGAAGTCTTTTTTCAAAACTTCAGTCTGTTCCCGCCGCATGTCCACTGCACCCACGTGCACAATCAGCTGCTTAGCCATAATATTTGGAAGGAGTGACGTTATCTCAGAAACAGTGGCGCTTGGAAAAGAATGTGTGTTTATCTGTTCATGCGTCACGTGACTTATCGCGCCGTCCCCAACCAAAACAATCTGCGTGACCTTGGCTCCTGGCACAGATCCTCCTCGCTGTATTTTGGCCACGTCATCTTTCCTTTTTTCATTTAATTCCATCTCTGAAAGTGGTAAAAATCTGTTTGTGAGCTGTATTTTAGGTGACTTCACGTTATCTTTGTATCGTTTAGGCTTTGCTCCAAGTTTGTTCCAAGAAACAGCCTGGTCTTTCTGGTTTTTAGACAGTTTTGCAAACGACACAGAGTCACTGCGGTTTAGGTTGAAAGTAGCAGTTTTTCTTGTAAAAAGTGTGCTCTTCTTACCATCGGTTGACACAGGAATGGTATCGTGAAGAACTTTTTCAGATTCCAAAACAAATATCCGTGTTTTCAGCTCATTAATTTCTTGTTGATATTTCCGACAGCGTTCACAGTCTTTCTCCCTTCTTCTCCCGGACATGTCGCTGGCGTCAGATATGTCGTTACCACTGGAAAAATGTTCTTAAAATCCTTGGTTTACTTGAAAAAGTCTAAAGCAAAAATGTTTGGAAGACAAAAACTGATTAAAAAGCAAAATAAATAAGGAAAGCAGCGATAGCAAGCGGAGCGAGCAAAAAAGCGTGTGCACTCTTCGGAAGCAGGATATATACATCAAGAAGTCCAGGTCCGTCCTGGGCTGTGCTCTGGACTCGGTGCAGGAGGTGGGGGACAGAAGGGTCCTGGCTAAACTCACATCTATGCTGGACCATGAGTCTCAACCCCTGCAGGACACTCTGGAGAGCAGCTTCAGTGAGAGACTGATCCACCCTTGCTGTGTGAAGGAGACGTTTCACAGGTCTTTCCTTCCTGCTGCTGTCAGACTTTATAACAAACACTGTTAGTCCTGAACATGTGTCATTCATCTTTATAATCATGTGAAATACTGTGACATAATGTCAATCATCCTGGTGCAATATTTTCTGTCCATATAATAGCTGTAAATAAGAGTGTTGTTATTGTTATTATTATTTTTATTATAACGTTTTTCCACAAGAATGTGTCGGTTTTTTTATTATTATACTTCTATACCTACTCTGTGAGCTTATCCTATCTTATAACCAGTTCTCTGTTCATGTGAATGTAGTGTCAGACTGGTAGAAGATTTCCAGTAACTTGCTGTAGACATTGACAGACCTAAGCTTTCACAGGAAGTAAAGTCTGCTCATGATCTTCTTGTAAACAGCATTGTTATTGTCCTTCCAGATCAGCTTGTTGTTAATGTGGACACCCAGGTATTTGTCGCAGTCTACTACTTCTTCTTGTCCCTGGATGGTGATTGGCTCCGCTGGCGTCCTCTTCCTTCTGAAGTAACAGACCAGTTGTTTGGTCTTGTCTATTTTCAGAAGCAGATGGTTTGCCTTAGACAACGTCACAAAATTGGCAATCATCCGAACTACTCTGCCATTAGGCACATTTACGTTTAAAGGTGTACTGTGTAACCTCACTGAAGTAAGCGATGGACATGTCCCTATACACCATGCCCTTTCACACCACAAATACAAAGATGCAGTGTCATTTGAGAGTAATCCATGTTGCTGAAACATGTGTCTGCTGTGAGCACATACATGGCAGGACTTTATATGCATCCAGTGTCTCACAGAGAGAGAAAACCATCCAATAGTCGCCTTTCTGCCTCAGTGGTCACACTACAGATTATCAGTCTTTTACATTCAAACCAGGTGGTGGGCAATGAAGCAGAATAACAAAAAGATATCCAAAAATAACATTTGAAATGGCACTTTTTTCTTTTATGTTCTGTTCACTCTTCAACATCAACATGCTTTTGTCTACAAACTGTATACGACTTGATTTCCTAATACTTCTGTACTTGTTTGGACATTATTTTCTTTCTTTTCATAGTCCAATCTGTCTATCGATGTTGGGACTGCCACAGAAGGTTTACTGCCTTGTTACTCATAGCAAAAGTTGGTGCACTGCAAAATAAGTTTTTCTTGCGGAGTGCAGACCTACTTTGCCTATACCCTCCTCCAGTTTGTTTGCCAGTGGCAGTGGGCACAGCTGTAGCTCAATATAGATCCCACAGTGCAGATACGCAGGACTTACATGTACACATAGTCCGTCTGTGCATGTTTGCCATTGAGCTTGAGCTCTGGAGATCCCTGTATAGAAGAGAATATTTAAGCAGGGCAACCTTTAGCAGCGGTCAATCCCAGGGGTGTGGATCTGCCATAGTCCTGTGAATGTGTACGTGCCTGTGTGTGTTTGTGTGTTGTGTTGCTAAGGCTCATGCACCTGCCTTCATGTTTGCAATGGGAGGCAGTGGAACGGGCACGTACGTCTGTCAGGGAGGCTGCCTCTGGCACGCTTCACTTTCTCAATGTCATCCCAGCGGTCTTTCAACGGTAGCCAACGTCAGAGCAGCGGACACGCCCACGTTCTGCCCCCAACACATGTCTGTCCAGTGCAATGAGTATGGGAGCGCAGTTACTGTACAATGTGTCGCATGTCATGTGAAGATGTAACACACACGTCTAGAAAATGTAAACCTTATTTTTGTTATACACTATTTAACAACAAATACTAATAACTTGTTTAGTTTAGTTTTCAGGGGTCACACCAACTGTTCTGTTTCACTACATCCGTAAATCTATTCTTTGTTCTTTTGCCAATCATCCGTCTACCAATATCTAACTATCTCTCCCTTGTACGAATCTAAGCCCATCCATTCATACATCTTCTACCGCATATCCGGGGCCGGGTCGTGGGAGCAGTAGTATAAGCAGGGACTCCCAGACATCCCTCTCCCCAGACACTTCCTCCAGCCGAGAGACATTGCCCCTCCAGCATGTCCTGGGTCTTCCCCATGGCCTTTTCCCGGTGGGACATGCCCGAAAAACCTCCCCAGGGAGGCGCTCAGGAGGCATCCGGAACAGATACGTGAGCCACCTCAGACGTGGAGGAGCAGCGGCTCTACTCCGAGCTCCTCCCGTGTGACTGAGCTCCTCACCATATGTCTAAAGGAGAACCCAGCCACCCTGGGGAGGAAGCTCATTTTGGCCGCTTGTATCCGCAATCTTGTCCCTTCAGTCATTACGTCATGAGCTTTGGGATGTAGACGTAAATTGACCGATGAATCGAGAGCTTTGCCTTTCGATTCAGCTCCTTCTTTACCACAACAGTCTGATGCAGCGACTGCATCACTGCAGCCACTGCACCGATCCGCCTGTCAATCTCACGCTCCATCCTTCCCTCACTCGTGAACAAGACCACGAGATACTTGAACTCCTCCACTTGGGGCAAGAACTCCCCACCCACCTGGAGAGGGCAAATCCAAGCCTTCCAAGGCTTCTTTGAGCTGACATTCCAAAACATCAATCCAGATAGATGGATAGATATAGATATGTAGATAGATGCATAGATTTAGATTGTGGCATTTTCATCTAGTTGTTAGATTAAAACATCTTAGTCCCATAATTTAGCTTGTAATAAAGAATTATCCATCACTGTCGCCAGACTTTTTCTTTTCTTTTTTCACTTCTTTTACTCCCATATTAGTATTCACAGTGGAAAAGGGGTCCTGTGTACCCTCCTATGACAGCGGTGTACTGGGGCTGTCATACTGTAAATAGCTTGGGGCATATCAGTTCCACCACACGCTGATTTGTGCCAGTCTCCTCATGTCCCTGTGCTCCCTGTCTTCCTGTCCACATCGTTTGAATTTTAATCGAACAACACTTTCACCAACTATCATCTCTTTTCAGTTTTTTTGGCCACAACAGGAGATTTATTTATTTTTGTCATAGAATCCGCAATCGGTCTTACCACACCGTCAGATTTTCACAGCATTTTTGGTGTAACACTTCTTCCATCTCCCTTGCTGGCTCTATCATTTTTGACATGGTGAAATTGAATTTTGCCTTTTTTGTTGGTGATAAATTACAGTTTAAAAAATTGAAGCTGCTTGAATAATTTAACATGCTTAGTAAAAACACCAAAAAACAAGGGGACATGCTCACAAACAACTAAGAATGAACTATTCCATCTTCTAGACATTTCTAGCTTGTCGCATCACAGGTCCTTTGAGATAGTTTAGCGTACAGCACTGTGCAAGAGCCCAGAGCTAGTAAGAATAAAGACTGAATTTTATGATCCTATCACTGGTGAATAGATGTTTTTTAGTGTTTTTGTATACATTTGAAGAATAACAACCACACACTAAAAAATAATAGATGATTTGGTTTTGGAGATTCCACTGTGAACCATTTGGGTAGAAGTAAGAGCATTTACTGAACTAAACACCCATATTTCAATAGTTAGCATTCTCACAAACATTTTAACAGTACATCACTTGTGAATGAATACAAATATGTTCTTGTTATTGTCTCCAAGGAAGCCTGGGTACACATTCCCAGAGGTTGAGGTCAGAGGTTAGATTCAGGGGAACAGTTGACAGCTCCACAGAGAGCGCGTTGATTCAATACAGCTTTTTAATAGACACCAGAGGGAGAGGAGGAGCAGGTAAACGTTTTTTTTTGGGCTTGAAAACTGAGTGGCGCTGTTTTCCATCATATCTCCTGTACCTTTCCTAATGAGCATTCTATTAGCAGCAAGGGGACGGATTTCGGCAGTTAGACATACGGAGGAGGCTGGCTAACAATGCAGAGCGCTTAACTTAACAGCTGTTCAGCCTCTGCTGTCACCTCCCATCTCTGGTAATGAAGCCTTCACCAATGAACAAGAGTCCCAGGACATCCTTTCCAAACAGGCATGTGGAAAGCCAGACAGAGAGGATCCCGCAGTCACTCAGCGGCCCCATAAAATGTCTGTGTAGAGGATAGCTGCATGTTCAGGACAAGCAAGACTCCAATTAGGTAGGTGCTCTGAGGGGAACCCTAAGAATAGCAAAAGCACTTTTGCACAGAGGATTTTACAAGCGCCATAGTGTGCAATGGAGGGAGACACTCTTGAACTTTGAACAGATGTTGTGTCCTCCATAATGGATCACACACAGATAACTGTTTTGAATTTTGGTGAAATGTTCCTTAGCTACGTTCTATTATGTTCTGAATGGGACGGGTGCTTGTGGTGGTGGGCATCGATCAAGATCAGCAGCTGCCATATGGGTTTGTTAACATCTGAAATATAGTGTGCTCATCTAAACAAGGAGAAATGTTTCTGGAGAGAAGCCATTTTTTCTTCTTCTTTGTGACGTAGTATTATGTGTGAGGCCAGGAGCAAGAAGAATTGTCTTATTAAATGTCTGTCAGAAAGCCTTGTCATCATGTGATCCACGCTGCTCTTTATTCAGCTTTCACTTTAGAGTCACTTTTTACACACAGGATATTTTGTAAATTTAAATTATTATTTTTTGTGACATTGTCCAGAACCATTTAGCACATAACATGAGCCCAAAATATTAAATAGTTGGTTTATTTCAGTTGTATAACCTATGTGGAAATAAATCAATTTCTTAGAACCTGCAGTCTTTGATGAGCAGTGACCTTTTATATAACTAGCTGCCAAAAAGAGTGACAAACTTGTACAACTGTCACATTTGCCATCTCTTGTGTGAAAAGCAGACAGCTTGGAGCTAAGTTGTGAAAAACCAGCCCAGTGCCAGATGGATTATTGAGTGCTCCTTTTGAAGGCTTTCCCCAAGTTGTGCAGCAGGGCACAGGGACCAACAGCCTGCAGGCTTTGTAAATTACTGGGTCCAGCACAAGCCATCATCATTGGACTCATTCAATGAAGGCCTCAAGACTGTCTCTATCAAAGACTTTCTCTGCACTATTCAGGAAACTGTTAACACCAGTGCACAATGTATTTTACATTTAAAAGTTACTCAAAAATGAAGGAATCATTGTCCTAATACAATCATTTTTAGTATTAGGACTGAACATCTTGCAGTACATCTCAAAACAAAGCTTGAGGCTTAGGTTACATTACTGTGATAGTCTGTGTAGTAGTGGTCGAAGGTCAGACTGTTGCTCTAACTTAGTTACAGCTAGTGAAAGTGCAGTAGTTCACATTGCTGTATCAAACACATTGACAACATGCCATTCGATCTTGTGAGTCATTCTCTTTACTAGAGTAGAATCTATAACTTATGTTAGCTCGCTAAGCAAAAAATCTATCAGAGCCTTGTGGGCACGAGAGCTAAAGATTCAGCCTTTTTGTCAGGTTACAGAGTGTTGGCCCTTTATAGTGGAGCTTCCTGCAAGTCAGCGTGTTTGTTGAAGTTCTTCTCTTTGGGGATTTCATTGTGCTCAGGCTATGCAAATTTCCCAGTGAAGGGTAATGCATTTGCTCTGCTTGAATAAATGTGTTGTGGAAATTAATGCATACGTGTAGTTACATGTGTCTTTAGTGTGTCAGAGATCGCATTTAATCATTTCCTCTACAGGAGGTTTGGACTGATGCTGTTTGCCACTTGACGGCTCTTATCATATCATATTCTGAAGAAAAACAATTTCAGTCTAACTCATTCAGTCTGAAGCACAGACTATTCCAAGCATGTATACAAATGCTATATTCTCTGGGGCATATAATCATAAGTAAAGTGGCAAACAAATATTTTCCTCTTGGAGAAAAAAGTACAAGCAGAACCTTACAATTTACATTTCAAGATCATTTCAGAGGTTGATCCACCACTACCAACAGCCATACTGTGTTTATGCTGATATAATTAAAGATGTTCATGAATTACTTTTCTTACAAATGCTTGGACTTGATACATGTCCTCTCAAGCATTCATCAGAGTGTAATTCATGCAAAGTCTCTAAGCGTTTGCAGCCTGCGGTGTATACAAACCGATGTAGTGTCACTAGAGAATTGACCTAGCAAACCGCGGAGGTGAGCATTCAGAGCTACACGCTAACACTGCTTTTGTGGTCATCACTAAAGATCAAAGATCAAGTAATTATAGTATGTTTGTTCCTCTGATAAACAAACAGAGAAACAAGCAACAACATGAGCTGAACATAAAGCTTTGTGGAATAACATTGGGGTTTTCTATTAGGCTAGCGAACAGATGCCCTGGATGTTGTGGTGGTCTATTCTATATCTAGAAGAGCTGCTATGTGTTATCTTTGTTTTCTTCATGACTCTGCCTATATGACGGCAGCGGGACATGAGGAATGGAAACCACGTGGGGGGAGCTAACACAATCTGTCCAAGACAAAACGAGAGTTACTTATGTAACTACGGTTCTATGAATCCGTCCTGACCAGGCAGTGCTAAAAGCCCTAGATGTGCAAAAGGAACATTAGAGAACATTCAGTGCTTTCAGCACAGCCTTCTGACTGTCAGGAGGGAGGAAATAGAACTTGCTGGAGAGCTGTTGTTGGTGGCTTATGCTATGTAAAGAGTTAGTAAAAGATCCCTAATGACTGAAGAAATCTAATGTTCTAAGATGTAGCCTATTGTGGTTTTATGTGTGCTGATTATGATTCGAATTGAATTGATTCGAAAAAAAAAAAATCTTCAACAATATTAATTAAAGCAAATTACTTAAAATTACTGGGCTTAAGACTTCATAGAATGACTTAGATCTACTATTGCAGTGCCGTGAGTTTGAGCCCAGACTCCCACAATTTGCTGCATGTCCTCCCTTCTCTCTCAGCTCCCATTTCACTCTGTCCTTTCCTGTCTACGGGCAACAAAGTATTGCAAAAAATAGTTTTGAAGGGTTTTTTAATGAACTACTGAAGAAACATGGAAGATCACAACAGCTCGTCCCCAGATGCCTATTTGAGTTTGATCCAGCGGTCATCAGATATTTTACTTTAATTCCCAAATACTAACACTAATCATCAGAAAAGAGTGCTTTGGTTAAGTGCTTTTAACAAATGTATCAACAAAACATTCTTTCCCAAATCAAACAGAAAGAACCACAACAACAAAAACTAAGCTTTTTTTTTATTTTTTACTAAATCTTTTTAAAAACGTGGGGGGAAAACAGCTGCGGCTTCATAACGCTGTCTCTGTTTGGCAAAAGTACCACATGTACAACGACTTTCATATTGGAGTCACAATAAAACCCTTTGAATTGAAACAAAATGAAAAAGAAGAACAATATTGGTATGCTCTGTAGGTGCGTGCTGGGAATACGTTCACAGCTTTGGCTTAATTTAGAGAAACAGATAAAAACAGACAGTCAGATGCACACTGCACCAGCGGATAAAAGATGGACGAGCGTAGTGAATCGCAAAATAGAAGCATAAGGGAAACGAGTGAGCGGTAGCAAAAAATTGGGCCAATATGATTTGAACAACAGGGAATAGACCAAGGCAGAGAGAGAAGGTGTGGGAGTGGGAGGAGAGAGGTCAGTGGCGATGGGTGGAGGAGGAGGTGGCGGGGGAGTGGGAGAGCCGGGGGAGGGAGAGAGAGAGAGAGTGAGAGAGTGAGAGAGTGAGAGAGAGCCCCCCAGAGCTCAGCTGTCAGTGCTTCCTCTGCAGGTGGGGCAGGACGAGTGCCAAGTCCCCCCTCCAACGCTCACACAGACACCCATGCATGGCTCTATAATGGATGCTTTACACTTGTGCCAGAGAGAGAAAGGCGGAGGAGAGACTTTGGGGAGGGTGTGTTTGCTAAAAGAGAAAGACTATGAGAATAAAAGGACACCGAAAATGAGTTGGAAATGAACAATGAAATATTAATGGTCCAATGGAAAGAAAAAAAAACATATGAAGTAAGTGCTGCACTATTGCCAAGGGATTTTGCACACATAGTTTATAGGCTTTGTGCCGCCATTGTCCTCTTGAAAGTCATTTGCTGCTGAATGTCTGAATGTCTCTTCACGCTCTTTCTACCCATTTCGCAAACGACAAAAAAACTAAACACTTCATAACAACTCAAACGTGAAAAGATATAATATGACTCATGCAATAAATGGAATTAAGTAACATTTTTAGGTATACTTTGTTCAAGTACATTTTTCCAGTGGATACATTTTACTTTTACTTCACTACATTTGAGAACATGTATCTGTACTTTTAACGTCACTACATTTAAAAGTACTTTTCATAGGGATTGAGGGGTTATTATTAGCATGTTCATAGTTGACCAAAAATCAGCACTACATGTTACGCTTAATACTTACTCTTACCCATGCATTTTTAAACATGTACTAGATTTTTGGACTTTTACTTTGCACATTGTGTGTGTAGTTCTCTACCACTGACTACTACTTCTACTACTGCAGCTACTATACCTTTACAACCAAAGCTAAAATGGACAAAGACTCCGGAGACCTCCATCAACCCATCATAGACCAATCATCAGCCGGAAATAGGTGAGACGGATGGGCGCAGTGTGACGCGGTAGATGGTTTAATTGATCTAAAGCCTCAAAGAAGAAAAGGGACACAGCTAGAGAGCACAAGTCATACCCCCGACCGCCACTGCTGTCAGCCCTTATTAGGAGTCAAACCAATGCACCCCTATATGCACAATGATTTATCAGAAAATGATTCACAGGCGATGGCTTCTACCTGAACTAATGACTTGCCGGAGCCTTGGCGTTGGGGATTTCAGGTCATGATCAGGTGACATATTCTGTTGCCGGCTCGTTCATCAGCGGCGATTAGATTCCAAAAGCAATCTCAGGCATAGATCAGCAGATGGGTCCTCATTGTTTTGTCTCCCCGAATATTGCTGAGGCAGACCATGCGTGCCGAGTTTCCCAAGCTCCCATCAGTAAGTGTGGCTAAGGGCAGAAGTGAGTGGAGTAGCCAAAAGTGGTATAGACAAATGTTATTGCTTCAGAATAATCTTACTCAAGTGAATGTCAAAAAAGTTTGTTGTCATAAAACTACTCTGGTTCGAAATATACAAAACCATTTGGTCCGAAAATCACGTAATTGAGGAAATTGGATTGATTTTGCGCAGTAAATAATATGCTTAATATGTTCATGGCAAGAAAGTAGGTCTAAAAAATACAAAACAGAAATAAATAAAATAATAATAAGATGAGAAAGATGTAAAAATGTACCGGTAAATACGTTAACTAAATTGAAAAATATAAACACAAAATAAATTATTTGAAAATGGACAATTAGAGACAGAATTTGAGCCAAATAAGACTATGAGCTTTTAAAATGTGCTGTAATTTCATGTAAATTGCATGTTTAATTATTTGTGTTTGTGTGTGTGTGTGTGTGTGTGTGTGTGTGTGTGTGTTTGTTTTGCACACATGTTGTTTTCTATTTTATGTGTTTTATGTGTTTAAAATTGAAAAAAAAAAAAAATAAGACAAATAAAACTACTACAAGAGCTATCAAATACATATGGCTCACTACCCACATGTCCAGGTACTATAAAGGCAATACCCCTGCAGCTATTAGCGTGGTTGATGGAAGCATGGATTTACTAGAGCGCTCAATTATCCTTTGCTTCTCTCTCTGACCCACTGCCCAGTCTTCTTAACTCCTATAACCCTGTGCTT
Source organism: Eucyclogobius newberryi (assembly GCF_026437365.1). Taxonomy (NCBI): domain Eukaryota; kingdom Metazoa; phylum Chordata; class Actinopteri; order Gobiiformes; family Gobiidae; genus Eucyclogobius; species Eucyclogobius newberryi. The sequence goes on along the minus strand of NW_027315735.1, from coordinate 22,198,721 downwards.
TATAGGCTCAGCTCCACATGCGGACCACAGACTGATGGCTGCAGCGGCTGGATGGACTGCCTCTACCATTCACAGCCCATTTGTCAATTCTTCATTTTGCTTGAGGTAAAGCCGCCATACTGAAATGGACATTGAGGCTGCAAATTATATTGTGAGATGTTACCTCGAGCTGGTTATCTCTCCCAGTCTTTACTCTGATACTCAATAATATTCTACCGCCATTCATTTTACGCAGGGCTTGGTTCAAGTCATTTTTTTCTTTCTTTGCAATTTAATGAGAAAAGAGAAAAGCTTTTTTGCCTTTTGAATTAATTTAGTCCCAGTTCCTTTCAAGTTCAAAAGAGACTACTAGCCTTTAGTTGGTAAGTAATCCTCTGTTTTTTTGTTTTGTTTTTTGCAAAACAGATGCAATTCTTGCAATTCTCACTAGGGATGGAAAGTAAAACCACTCTGTTAATGGAAATTAGACGCGAAAATGCTGTTCGTTTTAAAATCCAGCCATGGGCATCAGGCGAATCATAGTTTATTTGAAACAAAATAATGGTTTTACAATCTTTCAGTGATGATAATGTTTCGGTGTAATTGCCTCTTTAGGTACAGACAGAAGAGCAAGAGCAACAAGCCGATACATGAAGCTTGCACTATATCAATGGTTTAAATGTAATGTTCCATCTATGCCTGACCTTTGAAAATACCGTGTGGGTTTCCATTGTGAAAAGAGGCCCATGGGAGAGTCTGCTTGTGGAAAGACCTGAAGCCATGCACACTCCATAATGTCACCGTAAAGCCATGTGCTCGGACAGGTGCAGTACTTCAACTTTCACCTCATTTCAAACCCATCTTTTGCATCATGTGCCTCATAGCATTTAGTTACCATGTCATTTTTGAAGTTTTTGGTCAAAACTAACACTAGCGCTAACTGCTCCTGGCCACAAATGAAATGTACCACAAATTAAAAGTATTTTTTTAAATAAATATTGAGACTAGAAACACTGATGTTTTTGGATTGTCACATTTAATTTACCATGACTGGTTTATAATCCTTTGTTGATGCAGTCGACTTACCTGGATGTAAAACTTCAACATTGTTTTGACATTTAATCTAAAACTAAATGTCATTTATCTTTATTTAGTGTTGACTAAATTTTAATTATTTATTGATGATTATGAAATAATTACAATGACCAAAAAGGGATGTCTATAATGAGAACTCACAGTGAAGGTCATAATTCATGATATCCTGCATGGTTTCCAATACTTTAAAGGTGCCATAACATGCTTTTTTTTCACGTTTCGTTGTCTATCCTAAGTGTATAATTGATAATAATAAGTGTTGTGCAACACCCTTAACATAATAGTTAAGAAATATCACCCAGACCTTGGACCCCCTCACTAACCCGGAAATGCAGACGGCTTGGTTTGATATTCGCCCCCACCCTTGCGAAGAGCGATCTGGCTCCCCCGCCCAACCCGTGACGTAGTCTCAGAGCGCGTGTGTGCCCCGCCCACCCGTGACGTAGTCTCAGAGCGCGTGTGTGCCCCGCCCACCCGTGACGTAGTCTCAGAGCCCGTGTGTGCCCCGCCCACCCGTGACGTAGTGTGTCCCCCACAGCTGTCTGCTCCGCGATGCACAGCTCCGGACCAGTGAGTGAGAAACGATAGAACTTCAGATCAACACTACTTTGAGACTAAATAAATCTGGTGTTTATTCTACAGCGTGCGCAGAACAGATATATCAGGCGGGAGGGGGAGGCGGGTGGAGAGGGGGGAGGGGGAGGGTGAGGGGGGATGATGACGCGTGCCTGTGGGTATGACGCGGTCTTGTAGACACCCCCCGTCAGTTTGGAGATTCGAGGAAAGGAGATAGTCTGTAATATAGCTAAACACTGCGGGAATCAATCAAAAAAACACTCTGGGTACATATATGAAGCACAAATAGCAATGTAAGAAGGTTAAAAGCTCTGAAAAGTCGATTTAGCATGTTATGGGACCTTTAATAGATATATGGAAAAGGAAGAAAGGAAGTATGAATACAGTAAATGGTTCAAAGCACAGAAGGTTAGTGCAATCCGAACTAACTTTACTGGACCTTTGAAGATAAAAGCTGACATTTAACTTTGAGACACAGTTCTTACAGGGGCTGTAGTGTGTTTTGGTGCACAAACTGCAAGTCAAGAAGATGACTGAAGTTTTTACCGTAAAAAATACATTTGATTAGTCAAAGACAGAGCCAGTGACCCGTACAGAAGCAGAAGGGTCTGGAGAGTAGAATGAGACAAAAAACTGTTTTTGGTCAAAAAGTGACTTAGACAGTTATATGGGTATGAGGCTGGCACTGTGGAATATCTAATAAAGGAAATGTGAGTGGGAGTCACCTCTGAAAAATAGCCACATAAAGCATGTCTTGCTTGGGGATGTTATTCAGTACACACACCAGCTGCCATTGTTGTGCAAATGCCTGGTGCTTGAGAAAACCAGGGACAATTGTCGAAGTTGAATAGACCCCATTTCCGAAGTGTCAAAGTCATTCAAAGATCCAGCACAGTAAAGCTACCTGGCTGTTTGGGGCAACAAAACGTCGCCATCTCCTCCGTTTTTTCTTCTGATTTGACTGTTAGCTGAAGGGTGTCTGTGCATCTCAGGGTGTGAATACAGCCTATGTGAGATGAGAGAATGGGGACGCGCCGTGTCAGGTGCTGTATTCTTCCACCTCGATTGACAAGAGCGATAATTAAACCAGGGGGAAGGCATCTCCACGGAACAAGAATGCATGTATTTATTTACGCTGACTATCTGGCTTTGTTGTCCGCCGTATACGCATGTTGTCAATGCGCTATTGAGGAGTGAATACCTTTTTAAACCAATAGGTTTCTTCTTTGTTCTTTTTTTTTCAGAATACAAATCAGCATCCAAGCATCCATTGATTTGCTTCTAGATTTAGAACTGAATGCCCTTCTCGACAACTGCATAATTTGCCCTCCGAGACGACCGCTGTTGTGATTTTGGGCGTTACAAAAATAAATTGAAATGAACTGAACTGCATATCAACACATCAATGATGCTAAGCCACAGCCGCCCTGGGGTAGACTGACAGAAGAGCGACTGCCAATCTAGCCATTTGTCACCACTAATCACTCACACATATGCAAAGCAGGTTAAGTGCAAGCACTTGTTTTTTGTTGTAGCGTTTTGGAAATATTTCCATTTACAAAATGTGCTAGATAAATAAAGTGGATTGAATTGGATTGAAAGTGAAAACATAAATGTGTTAATGGTTTTCTTAACCCATTAGCAAATCATTTGGCTTGAATGAAGAAGTAATGTATTGGAAGTAATGTATTGAAAGTAAAATCATCTAGGTCCATCAAATAAATAGAACTTAACTGGTCAAAATGTTTAAGAATAACATCCTGAAGTCATTTTTTGCTGTGTATGATGAGAAAGTATGGTATATCACTATATATATCACTTATTGATATATATATATATATATATATATATATACTCTAAATCAGTCTTTGAAGATTAGATAAGAAAGTGGGTTCTCAAAGCTAAAACACATCCACACTTTTCCCAGCAGCCCTAGAACAGGAGCAGTTCGTGGACATAAATGGAGGCCTACAAGCTCCGTGTTTATAGTAAATGATTGTCGGTGCACTGCTCAGTAATGTCAGTACTGTATCAGCAGGATTGACAGAGGCAGATTGATCCCAAGTCCAATAAATGTGTTGCCAGTGCTATTTCATTCCCCTATATGTCCAGCAGTTAAATACATGCCACAGAGCAATCGCTGGGGCTGATTTGTGCTTCAAAATCAACGAGGCACAATACGTCACCACATGCAGGTTTCAATCTATAACGCCTATTATTATTCCAAAACAACACAGCCCTATAGTCAAGGAAGTTACAATTAATACAAAAAACCTCCTCTACTTATTTAATTTGCCGTGTGGAGTTCCTACTGGGTTAATAATTGCCATGAATTGACTACGAACAATGGATTTAATAGCAGTTTTAAAAAAGGCCATATATTTAAAAGTGTTATACACTGTTACATCCTGCCGTCTATTTAATTATATGTTGTCAATTCAGAACATTTCGTATTCTCTTGTATTAAGTAGTACAAGTGTTTTAAAATATTATGACATTCACCATAAATAGCATCATAGTCTTTATCTCTTCACATATGCTGGTCTTCTTTACTGTACGCTAATTAACCATCTTCTTCCCAAGCACTCACTCGCTGTAACCACAAGACAAATGTGCTGTGCTCATAAAGCCTCCTTTGTATTGTATCACAATCCAGCCCAGTTCCCTCTCAATAAGATGGAGGAAATTGTGCAGGATCACATCAGTTCCCATGAAATCATGCAAACGTGTCAGTGGAGTACGGCACAGATTTAAAATAAGGAGCTGTTATCAAGTTAAGTTTAACATATTTGATTAAAGAGGAATATTTGTTGGATGTTTTATTCTAGTCCCTTAAATAATCCATGTCTTATGTTTTATCTTACTATCATTTATTGTTGTATAGGATCCCCATTAGTTGCCCATGGCTGATAGTCTTCCTGTGTCCTCTTAAAACATGCCAAATGAGAAAGACATTTACAATACCAAGAGCAATATTAAAACATACAGCAATAAGGGCAATGGTTACATATGATTTTCATTTTAGTAAAATAAACTGTTTGCTGGAGGTGTCCTCAATATAACTTGGAACCCATTCTGCAATAAAAAGCCAGGCATTTAACATGCACATTTATGGAGCTCAATAACCCAGAAGTCTTAATAAAAATGAAAGCTGACATTGGCATGAAGGATCCTCCACACTAGCTGTCTTTAATGTCCAAGACGTTCCATTAAAAGGGGAGCACTTCCTCAGAAGCAATGCTTTTATCCTGATTACTTACAGGAAGAGGGGGAAAAAGTCACCAAACGACCTTCAGTGCCGCTTCACCAGCTCTTCCCTTGGACTTGGCCTATGAATAGACATTCTTGTTTATACATCCACGGACACAGCTTGTTTTATATATGCACTGAGAAACCCATATATCACTCCGCTCTTCTCCATAAATTAAATAAAACTTGTGTTTAGTCAATTTTCTCCACTCTGCAACCCATGTGATAAATCTACATTCAGTCTGAGCAGATTAGATAGAAACGGCTAATGTGCTCACGTCTGAACTTTGTCAGCTGCTCTTTGAAGCCTAAGCAAAAGATGGGGCCGGCTATTTCCCCCAGTGGGAACACAACTGTTGCGACACATCCAATAAGGGGCTCCAAAACACTCTCCTGCCGCGAGAGAGACTGGGCTTTTAATGACCATTCTGCTTCCAAAGTCTCAGATGTGCAGCTCCACCGCTCGCTCACAGCAGACGACCAGGCAGCCATTAATAGCATCGCACCACACATGCAAGAGAGTGGGAACACGGAACTAGAGTGGAAGGAGAAGAAGGAGAGAGGCTGGAACTGGTTAAGAAAGCCTGTATCGCTTGCATGTTTTCAGTGTGCATGAAAGCTGCGAGACAGATGGGTGCAGCCAGGAGAAGATTAGATGGAGAAGGCAAAGCAGGTCAAAAAGCCCTCACACGCAAGAAGAGATGGAGGCTGGAGAAGCAGGAGAGAGAGGGGCGTGATGGATGTCCTCCAAGAAGACCCAAGCCCTCCGCACACCCACTCGGAGACACCGGCCAGGGCAGGCCAGTGGAGCAGGCAATCAGGGAGAAAGGCCGGAAGGGTGTGGTGATATAGGAGGATCCAGATTATTAAATAAGCTTCAGCAGGGGCGATGGGGCATCTGTAGTAAGTTGTCACTCTGCCACTAAAGGCATGAAAGTTGTTAGATGTGTATGCAGGGTAGGAAGGCAGTGGTGGCAGGCTGTGTACAGTGGGAGACTGTCATTAATACAGGGAGCACCACAACAGAGTGTCAGCACTGATTTAACTTTCCTTTTTTACCTGGGCCTCGTTATCCTGCAGCGGGTGAAGGGAAGAGTTTGTGTGGACGCTTCAGACCTGTCCTCCCCTATCATATTCTGCCATAATATACTCAACATTTCAAAATCGCGCCATGCAAGTGGTGACACTTGAGCTTTCATTTGTACGGGAAAAAGCAGCGGGTAGTAACAATATATTGTTCCAGGCCATTCTCAGTAAAGAAACTGAAGTTTGTTTCTACAGGCAAAATAGGGGAGTATATATTACCATTTATACCAGTTTATACTGGGAAAAGGAAAGTACTTTATGAGAGAGGTTATTTGATCTAACCAAAGTGACTAAATGTGCATAAAACCCTTGACCATCGAAGACCTTACGCTTTGACAACAACACTTTACTAAGACGTTTTGGTCTGGAATCATATTGTGTCTTTCAAATGAGCATGATTGACTGGTGACTGATCACATTTTTTTTTGTTAAAGAAGTTTTTTGACCTGTAGGCTTTATTTGAAAGGACACTGTGGTATGAAATGGCAACCAGACTGGGAAAGACATGCAGCAAATTGTCAAGACGCTGCGGCCAACCCCACACGGCAGGCATATGTGCTCTCCACTCGACCACGAGCGGTATACGGCTGATTCATTTCATTACCAATTTTAATTTTCACTTCCATGCATATCCAGATGCTGATTCCCTTGTTGTTGATGTTTCCTTAGCAACCGGCGCATTCACCGTCTCGTCCTCTGAGGGTGCCGAGGCAGAGGAGAGGTGGTGAGAGCAGGTGCAAAAATACATTTCTTCACTTAGGTTTCCTCTCACATCCTGCAGCCCACTCCAGTGCCTAAACTTTATATAATTACAACAATCTGAGCTCGGAGACACTGCTGCGTGAAATCTGATTGCCATTGGTAACGTTCACAGTAAGACTCCTGGTGTGATAGAAGGCTTCCTCTTTCAATTTTCTGAGATCTCTCAACTTTTCTTGGCGTGCTCCTTTTTCCCCCCCCATCCCATCAGTGGGGCATACTACATTTCTATTCGGGAGAAAAACAGAGCTGGTAATATCCAATTTACTGAAAGCAGAGGAGATGGTTTCAGTGGCAGTATAATAACATGCTACACGGAGCGTGGCATTATGGAGTATGAATAAAAAAGGCATTTATGGTACCAAAAAATCAATCCAAAACCATCGTCACTCATCAGAGGAAATCAAGGCAATTAGTGTCACTTTGATGCAAATTGATCAACGTGAAAACGTTTTCAGAGACACCAAAGGAGGAAGTCAAACCAGAATGGACCTGTTTAGTTTAGATATTTCGTTTTTTCGTTCTTTCTCCACACTTTTTAACCGAGTAATATGATACATGAATGTTTTCTGTGTTTCCTGGGGATAAAGTCTTATAATGACTCTAGATCGGTGCAATCTCACTGCTGTGTCAAAATTCATGGGGAAACGGCCATAAAAACAACTGTACTCTGATTATAAGATGTGGTTCACTCGGGGCTGGTGTGGCCCTCTGTGTATAATTACACTCAATTGTCGAAGAAGTGTTTTTTACATTCACATTAATAATAACATTGTTGTATTTAATTCAGTATTGCAGTAACAAGAATAATCTTCCCATTTCTTTATACTGGTAACGCTTTTACACATAAGCTTCAAATGTCATGTTTGCTCGTCAGACCTTGTCAACAGAGAATATTTTACTGACCACAGCTTTTTCCCACAGACCAGGCCTGCAACGCAACACTGATTCCTATAATGTAGTCCTTGTAATGTGCAATAAAAGACGAGCGTTACAAAGGGAGGCGACGTGTCTGCAGCTTGTTAACATGCTCACAGCGCAAACAAGTATGGCCCAATGTAAAGATTTTTCATTTGGATTATTGCCACATAAACACTGACTGTGGGAATGCATGATTACCGTTACATCGATATCCTGATTCCCTGTCATGTTCATACCGCTGCTATCAATTAAATACAACAGATATGTGGCTTAAACACTTGTGTGAAGACGTGACTGAGTGGAGAGCTATCGGTTTAAGGATGAATCTGCATGTGTCCGGGCTGCTGACACTTTCACCGAGTGGTAAAGATGTATCTGTTATAGTACTAAAGAACTAGGTCTACCTGTAGTGTGGTTTACTTAATCTCATGATGCAGCACCAACACGGATGTGACAGATGTTTTTTACATGCACAGAGTAAACAAGAACAAGCGCCATTTGAAATTAAACGCATGACCATAAATCACAATGAAGAAGCCATAACCAGCAGTAAAACAGCAGTACTTCCAATAACAAATATCCTAACAGGCTAAAGCATGCCACAAGGTATTTACATGAAGTGGCATTAGCAAATGTATTCCTGATTCAATTATGTAGGACGGCCTTGGTTATTTTGGACTAAAAGAACATACCTTTACCAATATTATACACAATATGACCACCTAGCAGTTCAAAATATATTTTTTTAGTTAAAAATATATTTTGGAATTCTGTGAATATTTTCTACATTTTGATAACGCTGCTGCCTTTGATATAAAAGCTCTTATTTTCTGATTTGTGAATTCTGTTCTCTCACAATTGCAATAACGCTTGATTCTGATTTCTTATAGTCTAGATAATGAATACGATTCTGATTATTTTAATACTCAACTATACCAACTCAACCTCACAATTATTTCGATGAATGATTGCAGCCCCAGCTAATATCATTGTAATACATTTCTTAAAAAACTATAACTGGAATAATTTAGAATTGCTTGTAACTCCTCTAGCATAACCAAAACTGCAATCTGTAATTTAAATAAATATATCTATATATTAAACTATGTAAATGCAATAGCTTCAGTCCTAGAACATTCTGAAAACAAAAGTTGAAATGTAATTGATTTAAAAAAAAAAACATTGCATGAATAATTGAGAATATTTGACCTACATATAATTCTAATACAACCGGCAGTTTGTTATCTAAATATATCCATTTAATCTATGTAAATTCAATAGCTTCAGTGCTAGAACATTCTGTATTTCAATATGGATGACTCTGAATTCAACATTGTGGACCAGCAGCACATGTGCAGTCAGCCTTACCTTCAGAGTGGTGTGAGAGTGTGAGCAGGCTGACACATGAAGCCCCAATCCCAGAGCCGAACACAGTGATGCGGTTAGAATCGCCTCCAAAGAAGCCGATGTTTTCACTGATCCACCTCAGAGCCTGGATCTGGTCCAGAAGTCCATAGTTCCCTTTGGCCGCTTGGTCTCCGGTGCTGAGGAATCCTGCAACACGCAAGAAGAGGCAAAATATTAGCCTTAACACTGAGTACAATACACAGTGTTTGTAATATGTTTTACAGTGCAGTCCAACCTTTTTGTCTCGAGTTCCCCAAACTTGAATAGCCTCAAACCTTTGAGCAGCTACGATATCATTACATGTTACAGTAAAAAGTCTCTGTTTTCTCTGTAATGTCTCTGATGTGTTGTCGTGTTATCTGTGTGTTGTCTATTTGGTTTGTCTGGTGTCAAGTTGTGTCTGTTGTTGTCTAATTGAATGTTTAATGTTCCCTGCTTTACAACACCGGATTCAGTTTAGCTATTGTGTTAAATCCGGCATATTTACCTTGAAGCGTCTGCAGACACATTGATTAATATGCACTGTCCTGATTCAAATAAATACATAATTCGTGTCACTTTGATGCAAATTGATCAGTGTGAAAACGTTTGCAGAGACACCAAAGGAGGAAGTCAAACCAGAATGGACCTGCTTAGTTCAGATATTTAGTTTTCGTTCTTTTTCCACTCTTTTTAAACAAGTATTAAGAGACATGAATGTTTTCTGTTTTTCCTGGGGATCTCTTGTAAAGTCTTAATAATATACTCTAGATCGGTGCAATTTCACTGTAGTGTCAAAATTCATGGGGACATGGCCATATAAACAACTGTACTCAGGCTGATTATTATTCACTCGGGGCTGGTGTGGCCCTCTGTATACAATTACATTATTGAAGAAGAGTTTTTCAGATTCACATTAAAAATAACATTATTGTATTTAAATTAGTATTGCCTTTTCTTTAGTATCAAGTTTATAGTAACAAGAATAACCTTCCCATTTCTTTATACTGGTAACGCTTTTACACCTAAGCTTCAAATGTCATGTTTGCTCGTCAGACCTTGTCAACAGAGAATATTTTACTGACCACAGCTTTTTCCCACAGACCAGGCCTGCAACGCAACACTGATTCCTATAATGTAGTCCTTGTAATGTGCAATAAAAGACGAGCGTTACAAAGGGAGGCGACGTGTCTGCAGCTTGTTAACATGCTCACAGCGCAAACAAGTATGGCCCAATGTAAAGATTTTTCATTTGGATTATTGCCACATAAACACTGTGGGAATGCATGATTACTGTTACATCAATATCCTGATTCCCTGTCATGTTATTACCACAGCTATCAATTAAATACAACAGATTTGTGGCTTAAACACTTGGGTGAAGTGCTATCGGTTTAAGGATGAATCTGCATGTGTCATTTTCACAGAGAGGTAAAGATGTATCTGTTATAAGAACTAAGTCCACCTGAAGTGTGGTTTACTTAATCTAATGATGCAGTACTAACATGGACATAGATTAATATGCACTGTCCTGATTCAAATAAATAGATAAATAAATAAACAAATTAAAGCACCAATACCTGATATTTTATGTATGTATGTTGTAACGTAAAAATCAGTTTTTCCCTGGTACAGATATTTTGTAAAAGTATCTATTCGGGTGAAATTGAGACCACAGCCCTTTCCTTGCATTTAAATATAGAGTGTTTTATTCTCTGGGAAACAGGAAGTGTGTTGTGAGCATGTTGATGTTTGTTAGCTTTACCATTACATTACGTTTGGTAAGTGGACATGTGGAGTTTAGAATAACAAGTTCTATTTTTCATGTCATTTACATGTAAAAATCAGGTACAGCGCCGTTAGGGAAGTACGTTTGACAACAATTTACATATTTTATTCAGATAAATACGATTTATATTCACTATTTTTTAAACCTGAAATCATTCCATTCCAAGAAGCCAACGGTTTACACCAATGGAAACACTTCTCTACTGTACATTTCATATAGATGGACAACATGATGCTGGTGAAGGGCTGTGCAAATAGGACTCATAATGTGACATGACGGCTGGTCAAATAAGATCCATCTGTACCTTATGAGAAATCGATGGCCCGTCTCCCTACGAGAACACCCATCATCTGATCTATTGACTGGATATATTTACTCTAGGGAAGCCATGAATATTCTATGGGGAGAATATGTATTTGTAAACAGATGGCTCATCTGTTGACATCACAATTGCTGAATATGGAATTTGAAACAGTCATTAAACATGGCAAATTATTTATGAGAGTCAAGAGAATTTTAACTAATCAACTATGTACGAAGTAGAACAATTAGTAGGGCTAAGGTTAGTTTGTTTGTCACATTAATCATTACATCGTACAAGTAATACTGGTAATAGCAGTAGCCTAACAATATTTTTGGGGCTCAATGTTTATGGTGGGTAAATATTTGGGGGAATGTTTTGTAATTAGTAGTAGTATTAGTAGTACAATAGGATTTGAGCCAGAGGGTTCAATAAGTAGATTCTAAAATATGTATTATATATATATATATATATATATATATATATATATATATATATATATATATATATATATATATATATAGATACTACATATGTTCAAAGTGTTTCCTTCTGCTATATATTTAATGCAGCCCATATTTTTAACAGTATTGTACATTTAGAAAAGGGTATACTGAGATTGTCTTTAAAGTCATTGTGTTAGTTGTATGAAGTGGTTTCAATATAATTGTCTGTTGTGATATTTTTTGAAACAAAATAATACCTTTCTATTTTGTTGTATTATTTTGAACTTGGAAAACAGTATTTTCCTTTAAATCTGGGTGATATTGATTCACAGTATAATTTAACGAAAATGCATTTCAATCAACAACATTTATGCTTGTATTACAATAAAAGGACATTCTCCATCTCAGTCTAAAGTGTTAAAGCTCTCGAACTACTCGATGTGTGCTCTCGTGTATCCGCCGCTGTTTGGCGTCTCTCTTGGGCACATGAGAGCAGGAGTTAACAGACCATCATCTCTCTCTCTCTCTCTCTTCCCTGAGCCAGAGCCCCAGTGAATGATGGGTAATCGAGAGTTACCGCAGAAGATCAAAGCCCAGCAATCTCTCAAGCCTCGCTGGTCGACTCAATGTCCATCACTGCTCTGAACATACATGCAAGGTGGCAGCTAAAGAGCAGTATGTACAGCCATTACAGTGCCGCCCCCACCACATTCACTGCTCTGTCCTCCATGTTCCCTGTGCGCAAAACAACACTGCATTTTGTTTGGGTTAATGTGCATGAAAACATTGCTTCTAACGTGGAGTTCATGGTATGTTCATATGTATAAAATAAAGAACAAAAGAACAAAGCCGTGAGGAATCAAGACGGGACCATCATGCTGCTCTTGGTCTAAAGCAGGTCTGAACCAGGTCTAGAGGTTAATGAGGACTAATGAGGATTAAATCCGGTATCAACTGTCTTTAGCAACATGAAAGCTGAAGTACCCACTTTTTCTTTCTCCTCCATTTGTTTTCTTCCTTGTAAATGTCTTGTAGAAGCAGAACTTTGTGACAAAAATCAGACCGATGCGCATCATTTTCATCTTATCATAATAAACCTGTAAGACACTATATGAAGCTTTGGGATGCTTTGACACACAAGTATAGCACCTTTAACTGGAGCATAGTGTAAACAAAGGCAGAATCCAGCCTTATCTGGCATTCAACGGCAGTAGGTTGATAAGGTAAGCTAAACTGGATCTCCAACAAACAAAATAAACCAAAAAAAACTTATCTGAAGCTGGACGGCCTTGACTTCTGGGTTCCACTTATAGACCGCGTACAACCACGTGACCCGAGCCACAGTTTGACAACCACAATCCTAATGGCCGGACAGGCAGTGGCTTTACAATTCTCAATGCACCGGAATTTGTTGTTGGGAAATAATTTCAGTTTGCCAGTTCCAACTTTAGATAAACAAACATTAGAAAAACCACATGCTGCTCCAATAGCCTCATTATCCGTTTCTGGAATATGTCAAGCTATCTATGTGTCGTTAACCCTTTTTCCCGGTTCTAATGTCTGAAATGTGCACCTAATAGAGGCAACAATAGTCTGTATATGCCTCACCGGTTTACTTGCATGACCCTTGGAGCCTGGATAATAAATGGGGTGGGTTTGTAGGGATTTTGATGTAGATAAATTGTCCAACAGATGGTCTCCCTCAGTCGCCTCCCTCATGACGCCACACACATAGCACACACAGAGCACACACAGAGCACACACAGAGCACACACAGAGCACACACAGAGCACACACAGAGCACACACAGAGCACACACATAGCACACACAGAGCACACACATAGCACACACAGAGCACACACATAGCACACACAGAGCACACACATAGCACACACATAGCACACACAGAGCACACAGAGCACACACAGAGCACACACATAGCACACACAGAGCACACACATAGCACACACAGAGCACACACAGAGCACACACATAGCACACACAGAGCACACACAGAGCACACACAGAGCACACACATAGCACACACAGAGCACACACATAGCACACACAGAGCACACACAGAGCACACACATAGCACACACAGAGCACACACAGAGCACACACATAGCACACACAGAGCACACACATAGCACACACATAGCACACACAGAGCACACACAGAGCACACACATAGCACACACAGAGCACACACATAGCACACACAGAGCACACACATAGCACACACAGAGCACACACAGAGCACACACAGAGCACACACATAGCACACACAGAGCACACACAGAGCACACACAGAGCACACACATAGCACACACAGAGCACACACAGAGCACACACATAGCACACACATAGCACACACATAGCACACACAGAGCACACACAGAGCACACACATAGCACACACAGAGCACACACAGAGCACACACAGAGCACACACATAGCACACACAGAGCACACACATAGCACACACAGAGCACACACAGAGCACACACATAGCACACACATAGCACACACAGAGCACACACAGAGCACACACAGAGCACACACAGAGCACACACAGAGCACACACATAGCACACACAGAGCACACACATAGCACACACAGAGCACACACATAGCACACACAGAGCACACACATAGCACACACATAGCACACACAGAGCACACAGAGCACACACAGAGCACACACATAGCACACACAGAGCACACACATAGCACACACAGAGCACACACAGAGCACACACATAGCACACACAGAGCACACACAGAGCACACACAGAGCACACACATAGCACACACAGAGCACACACATAGCACACACAGAGCACACACAGAGCACACACATAGCACACACAGAGCACACACAGAGCACACACATAGCACACACATAGCACACACAGAGCACACACAGAGCACACACATAGCACACACAGAGCACACACATAGCACACACAGAGCACACACATAGCACACACAGAGCACACACAGAGCACACACAGAGCACACACATAGCACACACAGAGCACACACAGAGCACACACAGAGCACACACATAGCACACACAGAGCACACACAGAGCACACACATAGCACACACATAGCACACACATAGCACACACAGAGCACACACAGAGCACACACATAGCACACACAGAGCACACACAGAGCACACACAGAGCACACACATAGCACACACAGAGCACACACATAGCACACACAGAGCACACACAGAGCACACACATAGCACACACAGAGCACACACATAGCACACACAGAGCAAACACATAGCACACACAGAGCACACACATAGCACACACAGAGCACACACATAGCACACACAGAGCACACACAGAGCACACACAGAGCACACACAGAGCACACACATAGCACACACAGAGCACACACATAGCACACACAGAGCACACACAGAGCACACACAGAGCACACACATAGCACACACAGAGCACACACAGAGCACACACATAGCACACACAGAGCACACACAGAGCACACACATAGCACACACAGAGCACACACAGAGCACACACATAGCACACACAGAGCACACACATAGCACACACAGAGCACACACATAGCACACACAGAGCACACACAGAGCACACACAGAGCACACACATAGCACACACATAGCACACACAGAGCACACACATAGCACACACAGAGCACACACAGAGCACACACATAGCACACACAGAGCACACACATAGCACACACAGAGCACACACAGAGCACACACATAGCACACACATAGCACACACAGAGCACACACAGAGCACACACAGAGCACACACATAGCACACACATAGCACACACAGAGCACACACAGAGCACACACAGAGCACACACATAGCACACACATAGCACACACATAGCACACACAGAGCACACACAGAGCACACACATAGCACACACAGAGCACACACAGAGCACACACAGAGCACACACATAGCACACACAGAGCACACACAGAGCACACACAGAGCACACACATAGCACACACAGAGCACACACAGAGCACACACATAGCACACACATAGCACACACATAGCACACACAGAGCACACACAGAGCACACACAGAGCACACACAGAAGGCCACAGAGACAAACAGACTTTGGGTCCTCCAGTGTCCAATCTCATCACTGAAGGACAACCATCTTTAAGGCATTAAACACCAGGTCATTCAATCGTGTACATCATATCATGAAATTATCATCAATACATCATCAAGAAATGGGATATTCGAAGAAATTTGATTACAAGTAGTGTCACATTACATTGTATTAAACTATTAAACTACTACTAAAACTATGTACCTATGCACCAGACATATTGTTGCTCAAGTAAAAGCACAGGTGTATGTACTGCTGTAATTTTTTGAGTAAAAAGTAAAAGTATCAATGATATTTGATATTTGATTAAAGATGTGATGATTTTGAGCAATTGTCAATTGTTGTGACCAAGTCAATTTTTCTAGGCTTTTTATATGTATACTGTATTTGTACTCAAAACCTTTGCTCAGGCACTTTCAATAACTGACAACTACTACCGGTACTACTGACTAGTACTACTGAGTTGTACTGCTTGATAATATACTGTTAGTTTATTATGTATTATTTAAGACTTAAATAAATCGAATGTTATTTTAAGATGCTAACAGTATCCATTGACTATATTCATTAAACCTTTAAAGTAATGCAAATCATCGGTCGTGATGTGACTGTTGCTTGTGTCTTCATACATTTATTGCAAATGAAAGAAAGCGGTCATTTAAATGGCAGAACCCAATCCTATCTTAGAAAACAAGACCTGCTGCAGGCGCCGTTTAAAAATACGTCTCAAATAGCTTCCGGATATGTTTTAATTGGAAAGGTGACAGAAAGTATTTTCTTTGGAAAGCAATTAAGATAGCAAAGTAATTGTTTTTATGCATGGCTATTTCTACCTTTACATTTATATTGCTCTTTCACAGGTGCATTAAAAGGTGAATGGGTCTTGATCAGCACGTATGGATTACTCATTTTGCTTTAACAAGCTGGCGAAAAATACTGCTATCAACCTAATAAATGAAATTATAGTATTATTTGGTTTACGAGCTCAGGAACGGCAGAGGCAGCCAGAGCTAACGGGATGACTGTGGTTAGAGCCAGCTAGTTCCCCGCACGACTGCGTTTGTCTGTTTGGAGTGTCCTTGTCGAAGATGATGAATCGTAAAAAGGAAAAATGAACAAACTTAATTTAAATTTGTATTTTAACACTCAAGCATGAATTAAAAAGTGCTTCTTACAAACGAAATAATCAAATGTTTTGAATGATAAAAGCAAAACGACAAATTCAAATTAAGATGTCTCTTTAAAGTCACACACAAGGTTATCCAGCAGATGTTGCCATGTCACCTTGACTAAAAACTGAAATAACCTTTGATAGTAACACATTTAATAACGTGTAAATAAAAGGACAATATAATATGAGCATAGTGCATACAGTGCATACAGTATGTCACATCTTATCTGAATCACATTGTTAGGATTGTACGTTAGGATTGCTGAAACACATGAATGAGAAACAATCAGATAAAATATTGTAGATTATATATGTACAGTATAGTATGTTTAGGCCTGTATTGCACGTGTCTCTGGAGCTGTATTCACCTGTGTGTGTGTGGACATGTCCTGCTGCTGTTGTGCCTCAGGCTTGGGTCACATGTGTCACCTTGTATTGTCCTTCAGCAGAAGACTGTGTACCCTGTGTACAATGCACTGAATGCAGCCATGCCACTGCTCCTGTCACCTTCACACTACCAGAAGCCTGGCTAATGTCTACAGCCAGACACAGTCTTCTCTCCTCTTTGTGCCAGGGAATAAAGATAATGACAAAAAATCCCTCCAAGTGCGATGCCACCTAATGGTTTTTGCAATATCGAAGATCTTTTATCAATAAGTGTGCCACTCTCACTGTCCAAACTCCAGCCGCTGTGTTTCCCCTCCACATTGATATTGCTTTATTGATTATGATTTAAATGTCTGTTTCGAATACGCTACAGTCATAAGTCAGCAGGGAAGCGGAAAGAGGTGATGATAATGATCGCTCTAGATTCCAGACATCTCTCTTCGAGTCTGGTCTCAGATAATGGAATGTGTGTAGAAGGAAATGGAAGTGGAGCTCACAGTGTTCCTCATCAATTCAAGACTAGGACAGCACAACAGAATCCTATTTTCACTAATAGTCTAAAACAGAACGTAAACACATTTTTATAATAATTACAAATGGACTGCAGCACTGCCTGATATTGCTGGGCACCATAAGGATCCATAAGCCCCATAAACCACAAATGCGAGCTTGGGCCGTTTCTGCTGGATGTTCACTCTATTTTTACTCCATGTGGCCATTTCTATCTTTAAATAAAGCAATTTACATGCAAAATTGTGTCTTTAACCAGAACAAAAATGTGTATGCAAATTAGTCATATACATGCTTGCTAAACCTTCAAGGCGGGACACTACAAGCAAAACTCTTTTTTGTTGTTTTTGTGTTTTGGTCAGTTTTGCTTTCTCAACAAATAAATGGAAGCAGCCACACTGTCCAATCTGCCCCTCAATATGTTATTATTTGATTTAACTCGCATAGATTTATATGCAATATTGTAACTTCAGAAATTAATTTCCCCCCCAATATAGACATTAAGATCAGTCCTTAAAGAATACACACACCATTCTTTTTAAAATCTTAATTTTGGATCATTAAGTTCGAATTCAAAGCATTCAAATTCAGTTTCAATCCCAGAAAATGAGTCAAAATGTTCAATAAGATCTAGTTTACTCAAATACTAAATAACGTCTCCAAAATTCCCCCTTTTTCCCACCTTTTTTTTTTTAAGTCAACAAAATCAAGCAAAAAATGTAAAGCTGAAATCAATTACTATGAAAAACATAATACATTACATACAAACAAAATACTGCAATCCTGTGCACCACTAATGCACCAT
This sequence comes from Eucyclogobius newberryi, assembly GCF_026437365.1. Classification (NCBI taxonomy): domain Eukaryota; kingdom Metazoa; phylum Chordata; class Actinopteri; order Gobiiformes; family Gobiidae; genus Eucyclogobius; species Eucyclogobius newberryi. The sequence continues at coordinate 22,180,113 of NW_027315735.1, read as the reverse complement.
TACCATAGGTGCATTCAAATGTCTGAATTCTAACTATTTTTGCTCCATTCGAAATATGAGTGCTATTATTAGGCCCGAGCGCCACAAGCTGGCGAGAGGCCTATTAATCTCGTAAGGCCGTTAGAAGCACGGCTGCGAAAGTGCGCACGTAGTGCGCACGAAATCGAGCGCGAAGCGCTCGCCCACTTCCAAACACTCACTAACGCACTCCTTCACTCACGCACGCCCCGTGCATACTAATTAGTAGTAGGAAAATGGAACATTACCGCTGTAAACGGGCGAAGCCCGTGCAAAAGTTCGCACTAAACGAGCACTTTACATTGGGATGTCATCCCCATATAAAGCGCTCATTTGCCCTAAGTAGCTCACGAATATGTTCCCCATCTCTTGCATGTTCCGTGCATATAAGCATGTAATGCAAAAATTGAACATTATTACTGTATAGAGGGCCAAAAACACAAAGTGGGCGGAGCCCACTCAAAATTAACGAAAGTACCCGTCAGTGACCAGGGACCCACACCATGAGGTAGGAAAGCGCGAGCTTCTTCTTCTTCTTCTTCTTCTTCTTCTTCTTCTTCTTCTTCTTCTTCTTCTTCTTCTTCTTCTTCTTCTTCTTCTTCTTCTTCTTCTTCTTCTTCTTCTTCTTCTTCTTCTTCTTCTTCTTCTTCTTCTTCTTCTTCTTCTTCTTCTTCTTCTTCTTCTTCTTCTTCTTCTTCTTCTTCTTCTTCTTCTTCTTCTTCTTCTTCTTCTTCTTCTTCTTCTTCTTCTTCTTCTTCTTCTTCTTCTTCTTCTTCTTCTTCTTCTTCTTCTTCTTCTTCTTCTTCTTCTTCTTCTTCTTCTTCTTCTTCTTCTTCTTCTTCTTCTTCTTCTTCTTCTTCTTCTTCTTCTTCTTCTTCTTCTTCTTCTTCTTCTTCTTCTTCTTCTTCTTCTTCTTCTTCTTCTTCTTCTTCTTCTTCTTCTTCTTCTTCTTCTTCTTCTTCTTCTTCTTCTTCTCGGGACCAACCCCCCTATTTTTCACCCAGTGAACATTGACGAAAAGTCACAAAAATTTGCACACCTCTAAAAATCGTGCCTCTCTACATTCTGGCTATTTCCCTTTTCTAAAATAAAAAAAAATTGGCGCGTCAGCGCCCCCAAATGTACCAAAAATGCATTGAGAGATGGGAAATGACCCAAAAAAAATCTGACCGTAGAATCATGAAATTTGGCGCAGAGGTAGATGGTGACAAGAGAAGTAAAAAATATTATTACGGCAACGCCGTTCGCCCAACCAAATGTCGGCCATATTGCTTCAAAAATGTGGATAGAGGCAGGGAGAGGACAGAGAGGGAGGCGACTTTAACAGCGATGACGTAACAGGTTGAACGTTTTCTGTCTTCTTCGCTAAATTCAATGCTTTTATACGGCTTTTGGCTGCTCCGCTCCGCTCTCATCCTCTCTCTCTCGTTAGGGGTCCGGGTTAACAAGGCTGTCTGTGTCCAAACTCCTCTCTCTTCTGCTTCTTCTCTGGGGAAATAAAAAGACCCACACAGTCACAGCCTCGACAAAAGAGAGCGCGCTTCCCCCTCCCTGAGCAGCCTCTCTCCCTCCCCAAAGCCAGGCTGGGCTGAATGCATCCTCAGGGGTGTGGATGAGAAGCAGAGAAGGGAAGTGGCCACCCTTCACACTGACGCATAAAGGCCCAGTGTGTGAGGTTCACCCTGGGCAGCACCCAGAGGTCCATGATCCGCTCTGGGACACGTTCCCACAAGATTCACACTCATTTTTGAGTCAATGGGGGAGAGTTGCAGTTGAACCCCATAATGGATGTACACTAGAGGGACACTGTCTATTAATGCAAAACCCCTTCTCATCAGAGGGATATAAGAAGGTTTGAGTTGAAGAATTTAACTGAGAATAGGAGAATAATTGAAGAGTTCATTTGCAAAACACATAAGTGGAATCATCAAAGGCTTGCAATTTACCTGCTAAACAGAATGTTCTCAAAAGCCAAATGCAATTTAATCTAGATGAAATCCACTCAGCATTATTTCATTCATAATATAGAAGATGGTAATAAAAAGAAAAATGCTTTTTGACAATTGAGTGTTATGAAGGTTTATTAATAAGTCAATGTTGTCACAGAAACATAGAAAGCTACAACATAAAAATGAGTCAATATTAAATAACAATTTTTTTGCTTGACAATTATTATTATTATTTTTTCTGCCTTAACCCAATGACAATAATCAGATGATATTTCGGCAATTCCTCTGAAATGTGCTAAAACGTGCCTATAAATAAGGTGGTTAAAGGCGAAATGGACGATTTTTCGCGCATGCGCACTCCCCCGTGCAGATGCGCAAGAAAAGCCTCGCGGCCAAACGTACGTTTGTTTATTAGCGCAACGGATTGCATCGCATCTCTCGTCTCCCGTGGATTTCCGTCTCTTCTGAGTCAGCTCAAACTGTCTTTCTCTGTCTTAATTTTGTCCCGTTCACTGAGGGAACTATATTATGATTGATCCATACGCTTAGACACGGGGAGACATGCTGCTCTCCTGGGGACGAGCCGCACAAGGCTGCAGGTGAGCAGTAGGTGCGTTCTATGATTGATACGTGGCAGGACTAATCAGGTTCCACGCCACGAGAAAATGAGACTCAGATTTGGGCCAAAAAATCGCCCATTCCACCTTTAAGGATAAAGAAAAAAGTGTAATAGGAAAAATGACACTGTACTACCATACTTCTACTACTGTTACTTTGTTGTATTGTTGCTGGCTGCTTTTCTGATTCATCCACATTTACTGTACAAACAAAAATCAGGGCTGTGCTGTTATTAGAATTTTCATCGAGATTCTGTCATTTCTTATTGTCAATGATCAGCTGTTTGTAAAGCATTTGAAACTATGAAAAGAATTATTGATTGAACAAAAAAGAGGAAAAAAGAAGCCTTTTTCAAAATGCACCTAAACCAAAATCTGTCACGAAATAATACATTTTTGAAAGCGTTTGTCTTGCAGTCACAACTCAAGTAAGCAAAACAGCTGTGTCTTTTAGCACACTAAAAAGCTATAAAAAAGTAACAGGGTTGTAAAAAAAAAAAGATCCTAAAAGAGCGCCGTGGCCTCTTGGATGTTAGTGCAGCTCCTGTTTACAGCTCGGAGCCCCAAAGCCCGGCAGCAGCAGAGTGTGATGTGAAACCAGGGGACCGCAGGCACAAACCGAAACACAGCAGAACAGAGCGGGGAGAGAGGGGTCGCCCCGCACAAGAAAGCCCCTTTATGAGAGTCTACACTGTACCATTTACACATCGCACACGCTTCTGTCCCAGAGCTCGAGAGGAGTTACATAGAACTCTGTCACCTCCACAAATCACTTCTATCACATGTAATGAGCAGAAGATCATGGAGAAATCAGGCAGGAGTGTTTGAAAAATAATATATTCACAGGTCCCTGGATCCTTCTGGCCTCAGTAATAAAAGAAAAACATCTGCATATGGCTGACATCTGAAGTTCATATGACACAGAGCAATGTTCAAACCACTATTCCACGCTCTCACGTTATGCAGGGAGAGAGTGCAGGGAAATGGTCCTAAATGCTTTTGTCAACAGAGTCGCATCAGAGATAGAAGCTGCTCCAACACACATTACAGCCAGGGCCAGAGGCTGATACTGTAAGTCAGATGTGTATGTGTGTGTACGTGCGTGCGTGCGTGCTTGTGTGCGTGCGTGTGTGTGTATGTGTGTGTGTGTGTGTGTGTGTGTGCGGTGCATAGCTCTACATGTAACCACAGGGATGCCTAATCTGATTGTGTGGTGTGTCCTGCTCAGGCCACTATTCAAGGGCTTTGGGACGCAGCCTGGCAGTAACTACAAATGAGCAGTTTGCATATGCATGACCCCTGGCATCTGAGAGACACTCAATCAATCACTTGACACGAGCGGCTGCAACAGTCCACTCCAGTTTTGCTCTCCTTCACCTCTGGCCTGTCCCGTCAGCCGCTCTGCCCTCTGCCGTGCGCCTGCTGTGACACTTTTGAAGCCTACTTGGATTAGTGTAATCCTTACCTTTTGGCTTTTCGTGTCCTATTGTTTCTGGAGTTCAGTGATCGTGAAGACAGAGTAGAGTAAAATACAAGGAAATGCTTTTACATTAGGTGCATCTCACATCTGGTATGAAGGTCTGCTGCCTGCTCCACAGAGGACGACCCTCGTGTTATAGTGGCAACTGTGAGGTTAAGCTGCAATTTGCTGCAAACAGGCGTTACAGGATGCGCCCATGTGAAAGATAACCCCTCTCTTCTCTAATGTATGGGAAAAACTGACCTCCATTTTTAAAAACGACACCACATACTGTGCTGAATGAAATGGGAAATAGACCTATGGTCTGTGATGTGTCTTCAATGGTTCATTGAAAAAAAATATCTTAAATACATGCTCCAATAATATTAAGCTAACATACGTTCTGATAAACTGTATATGCATATGAAGACTTTTCAATATAATATTTACATAATTTAAAGTCGTTGCATTGCAACATCATTGCATTAGCATCTGATTAAGTCACTAAATTAAGTGCAGCATCGCTCTGTAATTTAGATGACACAGTCCTGTTTATAGTATCAAGATAAAGCCTAATATATGCAAACAGTAAAAAGTGTAGTATTAACAGGCCTGTGAAGACGGCAGTGCAGTGAGGCGCTGTGATACAGCCACAGATCAGAGCGTAGTTATCAACAGCACATCAGTGGAGCGGGGAGGAGGGAGAGAGATCAGCTTTTAGAGGACTTTAAAAGGCCAACTATTATAGGAGAAACTGTAATGAGCCAAGTTTTGCTCTTTCGAACCCTCCCATAAGGATCACAAGACGTAAATAACATGGCTCTGCGTTAAGTGCTTTTTCGTTTTGTTTCTGCAATTAAAAACGCTTGCCAGCACGATTACTAATCAACAGCAGTAATTTGATGAACATCTGTTATCTTGAGAACTAGCTTTGTCATTTTGGTGCCATGTAAAAAGAGTAATTGTTTGTTTTTGGATAAGCATAACTATACTTTTGGCTCCATATATGGGGTATCAGTGCCAGTGCTGTGGTGTGCTGCTTTGGAGTTGCGTTTAATTTGACAACATTTGTCTTTTTTTACCGTTATTAGATGGACCTGCATGACTTTTTTAAAACCTTAACAAATACCTAAATCTGCAAATATCTGGGGCAAAGTCAGTACTTGGTTTGTTTGACATGTTAGTTTAAAATAAGACCATATGAATGTCAATATTTGTAGTAAATCAGGGTTAACCACGGTCTCTGGTATGAGAATGTAATTACTGCCTACCCGAGCTTTGAGGATTTGTGGTATGAAACAACATTCAAAATAATGAGGAAGAGAGGCAAAGACACTAATCAGTTTTAAGATGCAGATTGTACACTGCTCTGCCACGATTTGTAAGCAGTTTGTTCACCCATTTCTTTGTTTTCTATCACCTAATGATGTTGAGAGGTTTGGGTGACTGAAGCCTTTTCCAGCAAAGATGGACGTTCAGCCAAGAAAATGTTATAATTTAGCATTTGAATATCAATGAAGATGATGCATAAAGTGTTCTTTGTCTATAAACCAATCAGAGCTTTTTACTTTTCAACTCTAATGTCATTCATTTATTCTGCTGTATGACCATCCTCTTCATGGTGTTTTCAGATTTTGCTGGTACAATATGCTAACTGAGATATTTGAACCACAAATCAACATTTCGGACCAACAAAACTGAATTAGAAAGAGAAAAATGACAGAATAGACACATTTAACAGTACTTTTCTCCATGTAGACGTTATAGCTTTGCCTACAATGCATGTTTTTCTTGTATAGCAATAAAACACATAATAAAATAGAATAAAAGCAACAACAAAAAAGTCCTAAGCATAGCAATAACATCTCCATGGAGACAAACACAAAAGGTTTCGTTCTTTTTTGTGCGTTATAATGAGCATCCGTAGCAATCAGCCAATGCAGGGGTGAATCGTGCAAACCTATCAAACCGAGACCATGTAGCTTTCATGTAGAATTTCAGTGTGTGTGAGTTGGGGCAGAGGGCCACCAGTCCACAACTGTGTAAACCCGGTAACCGTGCTGTCTCCGTGTTTGTTAGCGAGGCAGAGAGCTTCCAGCAGCGAGCGTTTGTTTGTGCTCATGTGCAGCGGCGGCAGGAGCGGCAGGAGCGACAGCAGCGGCAGCAGCGGCAGCAGCGGCAGCAGCGGCAGCAGCGGCAGCAGCGGCAGCGTTACACAAACCGTGGCAGGACGGGTGCATGCAGTACACCACGATGGGCCTATGGATATTAATCACAAGGAGGAGCATGGTTGTGTGGCGCCAGGCCGAGATGGATGGGGTGTGAGCGCAGTGATGTCACCCTGACAAATGGAGCGGCCATGTTGGCTGAGACTCGCACTTCGCCTCTCATTTCAATTAGTTCCTCACACAACAGGTCCTCTACGCCCCATCTGCAGGTTACACACGTATGCACAAATAAGCCCTACGCACAAAGCCGCCCGCCCCTTAACCTATACACACAGGACCTCAAGCAGAAGAGCATTTCACAGCATTTCTGAGTCATACTGAAGAGTAGACGATGGAGGTGAAATAGCTGTTGCAATTATACTAGGAGCAGTTGTAGGAATAGTAGATGCTGAGGTGAAGGAGGGCTGTGCAAGCTAATTAGCTGACTTGTGAAATGGAAATCTGAGTTTAAAAAGAACATATTATGTCTTTTATGAGCCTTTAACTAGTGGTTTTCCATCATCATTAGCTTGCTCACAGTTATATTTAGTTGATTCATGCGTTTGAGTAATCCTGTATTGTTCTGTATCCAAGGCTCGAGTGCTCAGTAACCTCCTCTCTACGTCCATGATGTAAGGGTTTATTTCTCTGAAGTTTTAAACATGAAGTACAGCCATCCATTTCTATTAGTGAGCTGTTTTATTCTAATATTGTAGTATATAACGACCAAAAGGTATTATAATAATTCATGTATGTTATAGCTGAATACAAAATATCCCCCCAAAAAGCATAGCGTGTCTTCTTTACAGGCTGACAGAGCAAAGAGTCTTCCGGACAGAATTGTTTCCCCGTGAGATTGATTTTATTTTTCTGTGTGTTTATTTGGTCGCAAAAGTACATTAACATACACACACAATATACTGTATACTGGAGTATTTCCATCTTTTGTCTCGCATACGCTCATGGACACTGGAGCCAAGGTGTGATTTGAAATGACACAAAAACCCACTGTGGCTCCAATCCAAGTACTAACCAGGACCCAAACTGCTTAGCTCCCGTGATCAGACAAGATTGGGAATGCTTCCTTACTTTCAAGTATGTTTTCTTCCTCCCAATCTGGTAACAAATACAGAACAGGTCTTCCTTCACTAAAACCCCTTGATTTCCACAGCAGCAGTTTCCTACTATATATGTCTTTATAACTGGCACTAGGCCTACACTATACTGTAAGAATAACTATGTTTTTGTTTTGCCTTCACCATTTCGACACGCTCTTAAATTCATGGGGCAAATGTGCAGGGAAGTAATTAAGACTGCTCAGACACACACGTCTATAATGTTAACCTTCTGATGTTGTTCCCGGGCAGATGAAGAGATACCCACCACTGATGTTAAGCTCAAACTCGGTCTGCATCCTCTGGAGACCTGCCTTAAATCCCCAACTTAGCTCTCCGTTGCGCCTCAGTTCAGCACTCCAGCCTGTCCAGCACCGTGAACTATCCACATTCCCAACAAATCAAATGAAGAGTAAATGCAATGTGGTGATTGTGGGGGTAAAACGGTGTCAGTGCGGTGGAGTTGTTCAGGGGCAAAGTTCATCTACCTGGGGAGAGTTGTTCGTGCTCAGGCTAAGGACCAAGCGCTTTCCTTTATTGGTGACGGACAGTTAAAAATAAGCCCTTTTCCCCTTTCTAAGCAGGATCTATTAGGTAACAAGGGTCTAAGCGCTTTAGAGAGTTTTAGATCTTTTATACCTGAGTCCATTTTGTCCGAGCTGTGAGGGCTGCTACCTGTTTTTCCACATCACAGAGAAAATGGATAGTATTACCATTGGCCCAAATAATTGCTCGGTTTGCCATGGTGTCGGCACTTCATCAAATTGATATTGTGGGAAAACACATGGGCAGTGGCCAGCACACAGTCCAGCTCTGCCAGCTCTCATTGGCCAGTGCTGTGGATAAAGATGGACGGATTGGCTGATTGTGGAGGTATGATAATGAGTGAGTGGTGAACGGGACAGACTCGAACTCAAATGGACGGGTGGTTATAAGATGAGTAAAAAAGGGTCAGAAGTTGTATCGATACTGACTTACTACTAATTTTATGTGTGGAGTTTAAAACCTTCAACAGCAGCATTTTGTACTGATCCATCCATACAGAATAACATTATTTAACGTTAATAATGTAAAACAACCAGTTGTTGTAATGTTTGTATTGAAATAAAACCCTTAAGTTAATTATTAGTATTCACTATTGGTATCAATAAATAATTCCAAAAATGTGGTTTTACAGGAGTAGGATGCTGAGAAGTATGTATTAGAGGTGATTACACTCTCTTCAATGGCTGCTTTACTTAAGTAACCTTTCCTTTGATTTACCTCTGCAAAAAATATTATTTAAAGAAGACATTTACTTTGTTCAGGTACTTGGCATAGGTAGTTAATCATTTTACATTTTGTTCATCGTAAACCACACAATTGATTTGAAACAGCTTAGTCCATTGACTACCTCTTGGATCCTGTAGAAGGTATAGATTCTCAGTGCTATTTGACTGTAACAAGCAGCGGATTGTTGTTTGCATGTTTTTATTTTACCCTAGAACCGGACATGTATCACTTCAAGTCTTCATTTTTCAGATAATCACAGCTAAGTCCAGGAACATGGGCGGGGTAGGTAGAATCTCGAGCCTCAGTTGCAGTAAATACAGGTAAACTACTGTAATTTCCGGGCTATACAGAAATTGTGCAGATACAATCCTCTCAATAAGCCGCAGGTGCCCATGTTGTAACATGAGATATTTACACAAATACTACACGGTAGTGATGCGCCAGTTGTCTTTCGAACCGGAGGGTCTTGCCCTGTGGTCTAATCTAACTAGTCTAATTAAACTAATTTCTCAGTGAATATTTTTGAGATTTTGAAGCTTAACAAACAGAAAACACATCACACACGTCCCCTCTGACCTTGATTACTCTGTGTGAGCTGATTTACCTGTGTCTGTTTCTTGTACTTATCGAGTGAGTGTGACATTGTAACATGAGATATTTACACAAAAATATGTTCCACTGTAGTGATCCACGGGTTGTCTTTTGACTTGTGGACCAGGTCGGGTCAAGAAAGTCTCATTTCAATGTGACCACTGTCCACTGCCATCTTCTTCTACATTGTGTCAAACGTTAATGCTTCCTGCTATAAATTAGATGCACCGTTGTATGGGCTGCAGGGTTCAAAGTGTGGGAAAAAAGTAGCGGCTTTAAGTCAGAAAAGTACGGGAATAATGAGGAAACACCATTGTAACAAGGTTAACAGCTCATTGTAGTTGATTTTGCGTAACACATCCTCCTTCATAATATATTGTCCGAACACAATGCAATTTTCTCCAATAAAATGAATATTCACAAATTACATATTAACATATATACATTTCCACAATCTTTTACCATGTACAAAAGTTAAATGTTTCAAATCTGAATTTTGAGCCGTTTCACTTTGATAAAAAGGATACATTTTGAAAGCACACTTCAGCAAGTCACTTGCAAGGCCACTCGGTCTCACACATCCCTTTGTTGATGAAACATGTTCTCTCACCCTCAGAACAAATGAAAAATGGATGAAAGCTCTTTGAAATAATGAACCAGAACCAGAATGCTTCCACAATACATTGTCACATGCAACACAAAGACCTTATGCTAAAGACATTTGCATCATATATCCTGCAAAGAATCGTCACGTCTTCCCCAACAACCGAGGTACAACGCATTACAAAAGCAGTTTTTCTATTACACCGCACTGTTGTTTGTTTAATCTAGTGCCCTAAAGACATAGCAACAGCAAAAGGTTAGATCTGGCTGGTTTTTCATCTGCGCTCCTTCTGTCCCTGGCGTGGCCGCCATGCGCTCATCTCCACAGCTTTGCGATTGGAGATTGTGCCAGGGCTGTGTTTGTTTGGCCTTCTTCCCCCTCTTCCTCTGAATCGTGTTGAAATCTGCCTGATAGTTCGACAGCATGGTTCGGGCCCCACCGGAGCTACCCCGAGATAAAATGTCACCCAGCTTTGTTCCACACACAGGCCCTCCTCTGACTCACTGTAACCTGTGAGTCTGCAGCAGAGCCACTGGTTTATCAAGTCACAGATTTTTCATTATCAGAGAAATTGCCTCTGATTGACAATTTGATTAGAGGTAAGGACCTTCGGGATATTTGATCAAATAAGACATAAATCATATATGACTCATCAACAAAGCTAATGTAACACATCTGATGTGAGTGACGGGATAAAAGCCTCAACTAATACTTTAGAACAATAGAGATTTGTGACACCCATAGAACTTTTGAAGTTAAAATGTTTCAGATTCTGTAACATTTTAAACAATATGAAATGTTTTATATCAAATGTAAATGCTAATTGAAATAATAATAAAATACATTTAAATATACATAATATGCCTTTTTCAGTGTACATTATTCCTTATTGTATTTTAAAGGTCACAGCGTAGTAAAGTAATTGCAAAACTCACAAATAAAATGAAACGATGATGTTGATTATACTTAAAGCAACAGTATGTAACTTTCTGGAGGTGGTACGTCTCCTGAAAACCAGGCTTTTTGTGGAGATACCAGCCAGCCCAAGGACGCTTGTTTTCTAGGATAATAAAAGGGTAATACAAAATAATAATAATACAGATAATAATAATAAAAACAGCAAAAATATGCTTTTATTTTAGTGTTTTTTTTTTTTTTTTTTCATTTAAAAACGTTGCATACTTGGGCTTTATGTAGAATTTAAAGTTCATAGTCTTAACATATGAAATCAAATAAAGAAAATGATGATATACTGTTCTCTTGTGCTCCTACTGAGTTTTAAGTAGGTTACTATTGCAATAAGCCATTCAGTTCTTCCTTCAGTCTTTTTTAACTGAAGTGTAGTGGTTAAACTGTACTTTATATGTGCATAAAGCGAGGACAAGTCTATAAGAACAGCCTAAAATATTAAGGCTATAGGAGAAAACCATGCCACTATTCATGCAATGTCCCACTATGTACACAGCGGTCCGACTCCATCTCGCACTCTATTATGTCCCTAACGAGGCTCACGAGTGGACCAGTCGTGCTACAGCCCAAGTACGAGCGGGCGGTTACTACTGTCAGCTCCTGTTAGCTCAACCCTTATAGTTCCACTAAGCACACACACTCATCCCAGAGGATCCCCGGCCCGCCAGCCCTCAGCCCCTCCCACAGCCAACCACCAACCTCTCAATAAATTAATAACAGAAGGAGGCACTCTTGCAGGTAATCTGATTAAATACGACATGGCTGCTTTAAAGAGCGTGCTGACCGAGCAGAAAGAAGACAGGGCGTTGTCAAAAGAAATTGTCACTCTACTCGTACATGACCCTCGCTGGCCTGGGATCGCTTCCATAACTTCTATTTTCCAAGGACATGCAAGGCTACGATTACATAGGGAAAAAAAAGCTACATCTATGTGGATTACAAGGCTTGTCAGTCGCCTAATTTGAGCCAATTCCCACCAGATCTCTTAGTTTAATTGAATTCCGCTTGCTTTAGTAGTTTTATGAGTTCATATGTTTTGAACCGCATGCTGTAGAAGTCGATACATTTTTCTGGGGCACATGCTTCAACACAGACAAGCAAAGCAGCAAGAACCCAGACACCAGCAACACTCGGAGGCATTAAAAAGCGTGTAACCAATTTCTGACAAATTTGCCCAGGGAATTGTATTAGCCATGTAGAGGAAAACTAATAAAGAGATTTTCTCAGCTAAAATTGCATTTTAAATCATTTGCTTTGTAATTGCTATATTATTCGCATAGAAAACAGTGCAAGTCAATTAAATGTATAGTGCTTAGAATATGCATTAGGTGTTTTGGGAAGGAAACCAGCCACTGTGGGCATCAGCCGCTCCCACATCAACTCACAAAGGGCTTATGCCGTTATGGATTGTCTGGCTCGAGGGTCAAAACTAACGCTGGCAAGCCAAATCTAGAAGACTTAACAGTTTTCATGTGTTGCTTTGTTTTGAATTGAAGATAAGAGTATAAATGTATAAAATCGTGGGTGGGCATTGCCTCTTGTTAGCATACACAGAAACTAAATAATAGTCCTAAATCAGTCATTCTTGAGAGCGCTTATCAGGGGATGGGAAGTGTTTCAAGGGGCGTGTCATGGTTCGGTGGAAAGGACTGATTTGGGGGAACAATCACATCCTGGGAGTCCTACTTTGTCCTCTCTGTGTTCGTCAAGTACAGAGGAGAGAGGCGTGTGCACCTCCGTGTCCACTCCTCACCATATCACCTTGTCTGCGCCTCGTGGGACAAATGAGGGCACAAGAGACCATGTATTGAATTGTATAATTGCCCACCTAGTTTTCTGTCCCCCCGCACAAGATCAGTGAGCACAAGATCAGTGAGCTAGAACCGGGCCCTGATTTTAAAGGCTCTGCCCGATAATCATGACGATACGATGCAAATACTTGTCTAAATCAAATACTGACACAAACAATCAGTGGTGGAAGAAGTTCTCAATATAAAAAGTACAGATACATATGCAAAAAAAAAGAAAAAGAAAAAAAAAACGCAAACAAAAGTAAAATTAGCACATACGGACATCCAGTTAAGTAAAATATTTGAAAATAAATGTTTAAAATGTACTATAAGAGTAAATGGTGATGACACAAACATGTAAATATATATTTTAGTTAGTCAAAGCTGAAACTTAAATGTCACCATAAATGTGTACAAAAATAACACCACAAACCAGGAAAAATACTTTTTAAACTTCTCATTTTAGTTCAAAAGTGTAGTGGAGTCGAAAATACAGATACTGTATCTTCTCTCAAATGTAGTAAAGTAAAAAGTATTCACTGTAAAATGTAGTGAAGTAAAGTAAACATTTGACTTAGTATAGCACTTTTACTTTTGCACGTCGTTCCACCACTGCAAACAATTCATATTTCATATTATAAATAATGCTTAGAATTTTAGTTCTTATTGTGAGTGAATTTATCTTTAGTCAACATGTCCACAATCTAAACAGTGATCTGTATCTTCAGTAAAATTGTAACGCCCATTCTCTATAAAAGCAATAAAATGAACATAGATTTTTCCACCCAAACCTTTTGCGTGCAGACTAGCGAGTTGCCGTGGAGCCGTGTCTCAGCCCGTTCCTCTCCCCTCGGGCTGCCGAGGCTGCTGAGGCTCTGTCAGGCCTATAGGAGGATGAATGAGATGACAAGCCCTCTCACTCAGAAGGAAAGCACTCATTATACAGATTGCTTTGTGGTGTTTCTGGGTAACCAAGGCCAATGTCACCCTGCCTGCACAGTCTGGCCTGAGCCTGAACTGGCACGCTCACTTTAACTCCCTATCAGCCCAGCGTCCCATCATCCAGCTGACACACTTTAGTGGCTAATCTGCCCCATCGCTTACATTCACTCAGCCAGAGGTGCAGCCCAGATTCAAGGAAGTTATAGAGCACGGTGTGAATGTAGCTCACTTCAAATATAAGTACTATTAGAAGTATGTAGGCAGATAGGGAAGTCAAGATTATTCGGTTGTGATAATGGTGGTTATTGAGGTCACAGTATGATAGTATAAGAACTAAAACATAATAATCGTAACCATTTTAGAGCAAAATTAAGTATTTTTAATTAAATTTATGGTACAAAAATGCATCTAATTTTACAATACTATATTAAATATTCATTTACCGTATATATTTATTTATAATCTTTATTTAACAAGTAAAATCCATTGCAATCTAATCTTTTTTGTCACACTAACTTGATTTTTGTCATTGAGGAAGATTGATTTCATGAAGCATAACAATCTCTTATTTTCTTTAATTCTGACTGTTCCAATAGTTTGTGACCAGCTTTATGAAATCAAACTGTCTGGATGCAAAACTAAAGTTATTGTGATATAAACAGCACTATTCATGGGCTTTCTTCCTGATTTGAAGGATTTGGCATTGCAACTGTCGATCAATGTCACATCTTTATTTCTTATGAATGGGGAAAGGCAAGGCAAGGCAAGGCAAGGCAAGTTTATTTGTAGAGCACATTTCATACACAAGGTAATTCAAAGTGCTTCACACAGCAGGAAAAATGGATTCAAATCACAAAGAAATTACAGAAACAGAAATACAATAAAATTGACTAAATTAAAAATTATCAATCCAACTGATTGTCTAAACTAATAAAATCACAAACAAAAGAGAAGAGTGCAAAGAAAAAATCCTTTCAGTCATATGCACAACTAAACAAAACTGTTTTTAGCTTAGATTTGAACATTGTCAGAGTAGAAGCCTGTCTCACATCTTCAGGAAGACTGTTCCAGATTTTAGCTGCATAAAACTGAAACGCAGATTCCCCATGTTTTGTCCTGACTCTAGGCACCAGCAGGAGGCCGGTCCCTGAGGTCCTCAGAGTCCGAGATGGTTCATATGGCACTAACATATCCAAGATGTACTTTGGTGCTAGGCCATGGAGAGACTTGTACACAAGCAGAGCTGCTTTAAAGTCTATTCTCTGAGCCACAGGAGCCAGTGTAGAGACCTGAGAACAGGACTAATGTGATGGTACTTCCTGGTTCTAGTTAGGACCCGAGCAGCAGCGTTCTGGATGTACTGCAGCTGTTTTACAGCTCGTTTGGAGAGGCCCTTGAGCAGGCCGTTACAGTAGTCTAATCTACTGGAGACAAACGCATGGATAAGTCTCTCTAAATCTGATTTTGATTTTGGCAATGTTTTTTAGATGGTAAAAAGCTGCTGATGTTATTGATTTGACGTGGCTATTAAAGTTCAAGTCTGAGTCCATTATTACCCCCAGATTTCTAATTTGGTTTGTAGGTTTTAGAGCGAGACTCTGGAGGTGACCGCTAACACTTTCTCTTTGTTTCTGTGGGGCAAAAACGATTATTTCAGTCTTGTCTGAGTTCAGCTGGAGAAAGTTGTTTTGCATCCACAAACTGATCTGTTGGATGCAGTGACAGAGTGAATCTACTGGTCCATATTCACCTGCCGATAGTGAAACATAGATCTGAGTGTCGTCTGCATAATTGTGATAGGACACATTTTCACTGCGTATCAACTGACCTAACGGCAGCATGTAGAGGTTGAACAGAAGGGGACCCAGGACTGACCCTTGAGGCACTCCACAGGTCAGGGTCATGTGGTCTGAGACACAGCTACCAATTTCAACAAAGTACTTCCTGTCTTCCAGATAGGACCTTAACCAGTTTAGGGCAGTGCCAGTGATGCCCACCCAGTCCTCTAGTCTCTGTAAGAGGATCCCATGATCGACAGTGTCAAAAGCAGCACTCAGATCTAACAGAATTAAGACTGAGGCTTTGCCCGTGTCAGTGTTCAGGCGGATGTCATTTGTCACCTTGACAAGAGCAGTCTCAGTGCTGTGATGAGGTCTAAAACCTGACTGAAAAACATCAAATGAGTTGTTTATTAAGAGGAAATCTGTGAGCTGTTGGTAAACAACCTTTTCAAGGACTTTGCCCCAAAATGGCAGATTAGAGATGAGCCGGTAATGACTCAGTACTGCGGCATCAAGACTGCTCTTCTTTAGGAGAGGCTTTATGACCGCAGTTTTCAAAGACATTGGGAATGTTCCAGATTGAAGCGACATGTTAACTATGTGAGTGAATGGTGCTAACAAACTGTTCAGCACAGACTTTAGAAATCTGGTGGGTAACACATCAAGGCAGCATGTAGATGAACTCAGACTGGTGATGATCTCATGGACAGTTTTGTCAGTTACTGGTGCAAAGTGAGTTAGCTCTAAGTGTCTTGGTGGTTTTAGGGTAATTTTTTGCATTGTGGGATTTATAGCATTTTTAATGCCCTGAACTTTGTCATTAAAGAATAATGCAAACTCATTACACTTGGATGTGGAAATGAGTTCTAACGGCAGCTGAGCTGGAGGGTTTGTTAATCTGTTTACTGTGGCAAACAGGACACGCGAGTTGTTACTGCAGCTTCCAATTATTTCAGAAAAATAACTTTCCCTAGTTCTACATAAGATTAGGTTGTACATGTTCAGCTTTTCTTTGTAAATCTCTTTTTAAACCTGGAGCTTTGACTTGCGCCATTTCCGTTCGGCCCTGCGGCACTCCCTTTTCTGTGCCCTGACCAAATCATCATTTCTCCACGGCGCCTTCTGCTTATTTTTAACCATTTTAGCCTTTATAGGGGCGATGGTGTCCAGAACATTCAAAACACTAGATGTAACAGAGTTCAACAAATCATTTACATTAGAACATGAGACATTTTCAAAGTTTATCATTTCCATAAACAGTGCACCTGTGCCATCACTTATGTGTCTCCTCTGAACAACTGCAGGACCAACCGGAGGTTTGGGAGAAACAGACAGGTCAAAGAAGACACAGAAATGATCAGACAGAGCAACATCGATCACATTAACATCTTTAAATCAGGAAGGAATCATTTGCTTGAAACCAATAAATACATTTAGCTGTATTTTTAGGACTAGGGATTGAACTGAAATGACCTAAACTACTTTGAAAATAATCACAGTTATTCGTTTTTAGTTTGTACGTATAGTAACCTGTTTATTCACGATTATCATTTGACCAAATCATCTCGACATCCCAAAACACTGCTGTCAAGTCTTGTTTCAATACCAGACATTAGATTCCCTTGTCCCAACATATTAAATTTGAGACAACATCTTCAAATTCAAACATAATCTGATTATTTTCCTTGACAAAATCTACTATTACCAACCCGTACCACTTACACATTTACCTTGCCTAGAGGTTAGCGATCTTTCTTACTAACCCCAACAACTAGCGGCAGTAAAAACAGGCATTCTCTAATGTAGGGAGGAATTGTGAATCTTATTAGCGGGCCATCTTGTTGGCTCAATGCTTAAGCGGCAGCAGCCCCCTTTGGCTCTATTCGATAGCATCAGCACTCACAGAGAGCAGGTGCACAACACAGAATAAAGCCAATTGTGTTGATCAAATCATGGGCCATTCTTTCTACAGACATTTATTCCTTCACCGGGGCATCTGCAAACGCTCTGTGCTCTGGATATTGCTCTCAAATGTTTGCAATTGCACAAACTGGGCATATTGATCTAATATGAGCCTCTTTCTTTTAGTCTAATTCACTGCAGTGCAACAAGTGCTGTTCTGAAAAGCATGAGGGAAAGTGTATCGATTATATAGACTGGACGTAGTCATATTATGCAGGGGAAAGGTGGAGTATCTCGGTGTGGATTGACAGTCTCCTAATTATCGCCACAACCTGAAGGCGCACATGTGAGCAGTTTTTATATTTAGCTGTGTAATTTATTCCATATTTAACCTAAAGTGGAAGCACGCTGACAGAACATGCATCGGTCCTGAGCGCTTTCATTTGGCCGATTAAATTTCATAGTCACGGAATTGTGGCTGTCGGGGAAAGGTGTTTATGACGTGAAGAGTGCTTTCTGTGTTTGTGGACACTTCTCCTGCAGGACACAGATCCTGGCCAGTTTATGACAGAAACATTCAGTGAAATTTAAATTGGGATTTTTTTTTTTGAGAGCACCAAATAAATTAATCTTTGTATAATTGTATTATTTCATGTTTTACATTGTATTTAGCAACATAGTGATTCAACAGTGTACACAAGTTATAATCACATTCTGAAAATGCCATACATAATGTATTGAGTTATATCAAATACAGCGGTGGAAGTAGAAGTAGTAGTAATGAACAAGTACAATTTAAATATATTTTTTAGATCTGTTCTTTACTTAAATCCTTTTTAAAGTGGATACTTTTTACTTTCATGAGTTATTTTTGAGCACATTCATGGTGACATTTTGCCAAGCAACAAAAATATCTAAAATCTCTGTTAAATACTTAATTTTTACTCCAACAGTACATATTCATAAAGGTCTAAACGATTACTTGAGTAGATTTTTGTTATTTTATAAATGCTACTTTACAGCCAAAACTTTTCAGCCAAAACGCAAACATTTGAGCCATTATATATATGCTATTTTTCATAATATATTCTTACGCTGATTGCTAGTATAAGCGTACTAAATCTGGTCTCTATAGAATTGTGAGGAAATGTTAATAAAGATTTATATGAAATTGCAAATACAGCTCATAAACATCCTTGTTAGCACTTCATAACCCTGCATGAAATATGCAGAGCATCGCCTCGCAAGGGAGGGTTTAGACACACAAATAAGGTTTAATATTATGTTGGTGAATAATAAAGTCAGACTGGCATGATTAAATAATCTGCCTCGATTTTGACACAGTAATGCACATGTTCACTCATGAAGACGTTTCCTCCTTCACAAACACTGACAGCAGGAGCTTAAGTACAGTACTGTAATGTAACAGGCTGACACACATGAGTTTATCATGTTCTTCTCTCCCTGTGTTACTGCCACTTCAGAACTATTTTAATTCCTGCCTGGCAACATTGTTTACTTCTATATTAAACACACCACCTCAAAGAGAACTACAAAAACCCAGGGCAATTTATTTCCAATTAAAGAATCAGCCTCACATTGCTACAACAGGAACAATGAGTTAAACGCATACACCATTGCAGTGTTGTTTGCAGAGTTGTTATAGATGTCATCAAATATTTATGGAATACCCTGGTCTATTCTCATGGCTCTATTACAAACTGTATACATTGCATTATATATATACTGCACACAATGACATGTTGCACCAGGCTTATTCCGTTGCTTGCACATTTTTCCTGTTTTATTGCTCATGTCAACCACGGAATAGTCTCCTTTGACATCTTTAGGACATTGTTCGAGATGTTCTACAAGTCTACGGCGACCGGTGCCATCATGCACGCTGTGGTCTGCCGGGGTCTGCCAGGGTCTGCCGGGGTCTGCCAGGTCCATGGCCTGCTGTGGTCCTCTGTGGTCTTGGCTTGTTTTGACATCCACACAAACCACGGTGCTGCTCTGTGATTGGTTCCAGAAATACCGGAAATACAGGCCCGCAATGTCATCCCGTAAATCACTGGTACGGACTGGAAACAAATCAGCAGGAGCCTGGCAAGATGAAGAATTCTCAAGGGTTTGTGAGCTCAAAAAATCACAAGAATTCGTCTTGATGGCAGGGTTAAGACTATTCTGGACTTTCGCCCCGGTCCACTTCATAAGGTGCTGGTCAGATACAAGAGCTCATTCAGCGACAGGCTGTTACTGCTCCACTGTCACAATCAAACTGTGTGCTGAAAAATCCTCCATGTCAAGTCACTGTGCAATATTCACCTTACTCATACGTTAAAATGTAAAGCTCTTCTAGTTTTTTCTGGGGTGTAGCTGTTAAAAGGACCGAACCGATATAGTATTTTATTTTTACAGTATATATAACTATAGCCTTTTTGTTTTTGATAACTTTATTTCTTCTGCTGGTCCAGTGCATGTCCGTCCAAATCATTTCCCCAAAAGTAATTCTGAATTCAATGTTGTCTGTCCACACAAAACTTCATATTCTCTGTGGTGGTTCCCGCACCGTCTAATCACAAGTCAGACAAAAGCTACGGCAAAGCCACTTCTCGCCCCGTCTGCAGCGACAAAATGGAAACAGCATTACACCAGTTGTAAGTGTGCTCCAGTGACCCAGAAACACACATTTCTAATTGTTCTGCCTGGCCTCTGGGGCTTCCATCACGACGCCCCGGCCTCCTTCCACTGTTAGAACCGGTGTGTGCGCTTCAATGGGACCCAGAGGGGAAAGAGACTGAGGTGCAGCGCTCCCTGGGCCGCTCCAAATGCCACTTCCACATCTGCGCTCACAACAGACACTTGAGCAACACACACACACGCACGCACACCTACACACACACGTACACACACACTCTGAAAAGTCAACCAGCTTCAGACGGCTCTGTTTGCTCCCCTGATCTCCCCGCACACGACACAGAGGCCAGATGGACTCTATATGCTTTCTCAACCTTCTGAACAATCTAATAACACAAGGTCAGGGTGTCGCAGCGACGTCGCCCTCGGCCCAAGGTCACGCGCCGCTCCGGAGGTGCGCTATAAGAGACGTCCGCACAGCCGACTGTGGGATAAGATCACAACAGGCCCTTCCCAATATAGTGCAACACATTTATAATTGAGCCCGATAAGAGCTATGGCATTTAAAAGTGTGTGCGGCTGATAATTAGTGACCCTGGAGAGCTGGCAGCACAGTTCAGTTGTGTTAGAACCAGGCAGATGTTCGCTGAATAAAATCTGTGGAGAGATGATAAATGAAGTGTTTATCAGACGCAGATTGTATCACTGTCCTCACGTTTTCTGTGAGTCTGTTTGGGCCTTTGAAACAGTAATCTCAGCGCTTTCAAAATATTATCTGTTGGAGTTGTCCCTGTCTTATTTGAGGAGGACAAGTCAGGGGTTAATTGTTAAGAATTGAGTTATTGAGCTGGGTGCCCTTCTAAAGCCCCTGAAGGACTGGCTCCAATACAAATAACTTCCAAACACCATTGTAATTCTGTCGGAGTTTCCCCGACTTAGCCCAGCCATAATATTGTTCAGTAATTGAAGCTTATAAGCTATCAAATATCATTCCAGTTTGCTCAATTGATTCAGACAAGCTGAAGCAGAGGAAAATATAGGATTTAAATAAGTAATTTGAAAGGCTTTCTCTTTCTTCTTCTTCATTTAAACGTAACATTGGCTGCACGGCGTCTGCTTTACATGACAAACTAAGATGCTTAAGTTAAACATTTTCCGTACACGTGAGACATCCATTTATTTGCTTGGTTCAGTTGGAATAGCTGCATGAGCATTGCACTCAAATCTTCAGATCTGTTGGCCGGACCGCATCATTTTGAAGTAAAAAGAGCCAAGCGCACGCCGTATCAAACGCCTGTATACCAGCAGAAGCATTGATAAAGGCCCGATAATAGCGTCAAGTGATCTAAGCGGCTTCATTTAGACAGCGATGTGTACGAATGGAGCGGTTGACAGGGCAGAAGTGGGGTGTCAACTGCCTGTTTCGCAGCGCTTGGCAGCTGCGGCGCTGAGAGGATGAGCGCTGTATCGCAGTCCATCAGTAACGCCGGAGGATTATTTTATTTTTTTCCATATGAGACTGCTGACTAGGCACTGAGCCGAATGAGGTTGAGCGAAGGCAAGGCGATAATGGGAATAGTTGCCATAAAGATGTAATAGATGTGGATTAGAGGTGGAGGAAAGCCACTTCTGGATATATCAGGAAGGTGCATGGCTCAGAATGGCTGGGTCTGATTGCATAGCGGCAGATCTATGACGTTTTGGAGTTTTTTCTTTGCTCGCGCTGCTCTTATCGCATTGGAACAGAGGGCAAGTCAGGAGGACGGGACCTGTCGCAGTCAAGTGGGAATGTTTGAACGCGTTTTAAAGATGAGAGTTTAATTAAAATGGCTACTGGTGACCAAACACAGACGCTGTTAAAAGGATATTAATGTTGTCTCCGGGGGTGTGAATGTGATAGGGCAAGTTATAACATTTTACTTGAACGTGCTTTGAAACAGTATGGTGGGAAATGCTAGCAATTTTAGCGGACTTTTGTGTTGACTGCTCACGACTGTGAACAGGCAAACTACCGTATAGTATAATATAAATCCTTTAAAGAGCTGATTGTTCAAAATGTGTGATGCTGTAATTATATCTATAACAAAAACGAATAATCAACCTGTTTGGAATGCCCAGTTTACATTTGCTTTTCGAATACAAAGACTAGAAAAAAATACTATTAATGATATTAATACCTCAAAATTGTCTTTGAATGTCACAAAAACTATGATTAATGTTGAAGTATGTAATCTATCTGTAGCGAAAAAGACAAATTACTGTGGAGTTGCCTTTGTTTAATCTAGTAAAACTTAGAAATCAGGTGTCTATAAGTAGAATAGTAAGTAAAAGTAAAATACTATAGTAAATGTGTTCAAATCAGGCTCTGACATCATTCACATGTATCTGAGTGGTTTTCATTTGTTGTGTTGTTGTGATATTCTGAGGTTAATTCCAGTCTCGGCATTAAAATCACATTACGTTCCATTTCACTTTTGCCTCCATTTCGGGATTAAGGAAGTCCTTGTTCACAAACTTTTAAAGGGTCAATACATCTGACATGTTGGTAATAGAATCTGCTTTAAGATCATATATTTGTAAGTCATACAATACTGTTCCAAGTCTTTGTATTGTATTGTTAAAACCTAGATGTTTGTCAAAGCCAAAAGGGGCCATTTTTTGTTTGTTTGACCTAAGAATTGTGCGGATCATAATCTTTCTGCTAACTTAATGCTGTCTGTGCTGTGCAAATCAGTTCATAATGTGTGCAAAAATATGACAATGGTGTAATTTTTGACCTTTTCAGCATCAATACAAGATTTCTATTCAAGGTAACAATCTCAAAACCAAATAATTACAGAATCTTATCTTTCTGAGAGACATTTTGATTTTTACAGTTCTTTTTATTGCTCAAAAATGCCCATAATATATACATTCTTCCTATAGGCAGCGTAACTATTCTCTACCAGGAACGCGCGTGCATCTTTAACTAACAGAATTAAAATATAGTTATTATTTGACATGCCATCAGTGTCACAGTAAATATATGTATTGAAATAAAAAACATTTTAATCTTACTGCTGAATCCATCTGAGAATAGCCAACATAATGAGGAGCACAAATAACTTCAAGGCTCATTTTACATTTTTATGTGCTGCTGCAAGAGATTTGTATTAGAGCTGTCAAAAGTATTGAAAATCAGATACTAATCAACGCTAAAACTGGAATTAGGGAAAGAAATCACACAACCATGACCACATTTGACCTTTTCTGAATTGCTTTGACATCTCCTTGGACTTTATCAGAACTAGTTTCAGAAGAATAAGAATGGTAACACAAAAAAAGCACTCTTATTTTGTGTTGGAAATTACAGCCTGTTGCCTAAAAGAGTATATTTAAATCATTGTGCAAATTTTTTATCAATTATCAAGCCTAATCCTTGGTATCGAAATGTTTTGGCCAATTGCAACGACACTCTAAACATTCCTTCTGCTGAGTCTAAATGCTGCTAACTAGCCGCTGGTATACATACGTAATACCCAACGGGAAGAGTGAATAATAAAGACTTCAAATGACAGGCGCGCAGCAGGGTTAATGATAAAGGTCGTCTCGCCAGCAAGCAGTCGCCGAGAGTAAAGGACAAGCGCCACGAGAACGCCAGTCGCATCGGGTTCTTGGCCAATATCTGGGATCAAGACCTTCGCAACTCCTTGGATAGAGGACAGAATTCCCAGTAGTGGCTGAGTGCGTCGCTCTCTCTCCTCTGAAGCTTTTATTAGTCCGCTGCATTGTGCTGGCGATGACAGAAGCTTATACAGTTTGCTATGAGGGAAACACAGCAAGACTCGTATCTGTGTAAACAAAACAGCGACATACCAGATCTCCAGACATGAGCAACGGAAAAAACTTTGTACAGTACACTCGTGAGGCTGTGGGTTTTCTAGCATTCCGCTCTCAATGCAGGAGCGCGGCGGGATATTCCGACGTCGGTGTCGGTGCCGCCGAAAAAACAAGAAAGAAGGAGCCAGGAAGAGAGCGGCAGGAGCACAGACGTGGGTTTGACAGGCAGCTCCGCACGGGGAATCGCAGCCAGCACCTGAAGCCACACTCCAACAAGACACTGAAGGTTTATCAACACATTTCACAGCTATTATTCATGAGGAACAGGCACCTGACACCCACATCAGTCCTGCATGATATGTACAAGGCGCCCGCTCTGAACCGCCTTCAGCCTCTGAGCCACAAAGCCGCTCGGCGCGTGTCGTGCTAATCTCAATTAAAGCATGTTGTTGATTAGCCGCCGCCGCCGCCGCCGCTGCACTCTTTGGCAAATGTAGAAAATATCGCAGACTCCGAAACGCTAAATCCGGTATTATGAGGTGTAATTTACATGTGACGGCGGCAAAGCTGCAATTAGAGACTACAGTGCATGAGCGTAATAAAAGAGTTACATGTGAATCCATGCCATTTTGGGAGCAATTGTTCATATTTTATTAGTTTATTTAGTTTATATTTGATGGAATGTGTTACTATAAATTGCCTCAGTCGAAGTGATCAGTTTGGTTGTCCGTCTGTAAATGTTTCTAGGTCCACTTTGCAAAAAACTGGACACTGTCCAGATGTGTCACCCAAATCTCCCAACAGAGTCTGGCTGCAGACTGCTACCACAGGGCCCTTCCTGCAGGCTCTACCAGAGGGCCCTCAAGTGACAGTAACTATGTTTCATTAGTTTAGTTTGTAGAAATGGATTGGTGTTGCTTTAGTCCACTGTTAATTAAAGGTTATTTAAGGCAAAACATTTAAAAAAAAGTGTCCGAGCTGAAATCGAACTCTCAATGCTGCGGCTGACTGAACATGGTATCATATGTGCTAACCACTCAACCACCGAACAGGCAAGGTTTATTTATTAGAGTGATGCAGTTCAGTAATATATCATCTAAAAATAATCTGATCTGATTTCAACCTGTCGACATACACAATGATGAAGCCGAAGAATGAACCATAGATGGTTCACGTGTGGACAAGAATAGTCACATGTCTGTTATGGTTAAGGTTAGAGTTTGGGATTGACTATTATATAAATAATAATACAACGTGTAGAATTACATGTAGAATAAATAAATCGAACATTAGCATGAACTGCACATGCGTGGTAGGCTACCTCAAGTCCATAATTTAACAATATTAAAACATTTTCACATGATAGCAATGGTGATAGGTCTCGATTGTACTCCAGTAAAATACTCTTTAGTTTGACTGTTTTCTATGAGGGACCTGTGGGTGGAGGTAAGTCACATGAGGGTCCTGCTGGTAGAGGCTTCTGGGTAAAGGTCTGCAGCCGACTCCTTCCATATGACTGGTAGGATCCAATAACATGCAGTCCTAAAGCGATTATGCTAATGTTTTCTCTGTATTTTAGGTTTATTGATTTTATTAGCCGCAAAGTAGTTAGTGCTCCAGCTGTTGTGACTTCAATCCGTGCCGTACCGGTCTCCTCTGGCACGAGTTCTCTCAAGCATCTCCCACTGTCACTGCATGTGTTTGAATAATTGGTCATCGCACATGGCCTGTAGCGAATGTGAGTGTGAATCATTGTCTGTCGGAGTGCCTCTGTGATTAATTGGCTATCGTCCAGAGTGTACCCCACCTATAGAATCAGAAAGTGTCTCCAGCAACTAATGACACGTAACAAGAAAGTGTAATGTAACCAGTAGAATTACATCCATATCAACAGTGCATAGCCTCAGCTTTTTCTATTCTTACCATTTTATTCTTCACCACAGGCTGCAGTTTATAGATAACTTTCTGCTTTTACTGTTGCAGTTGTTTGCCCAAATCAGAATCAAAACAAATCATAACATACCGCTGAGAAATGATCTCTCTACAAACTCATTGAGATGACATTTCCAGAAGCATTGTCACATAACGGATAAATGGAAATGCCTCAGCGCACAAGCTTTATGGTTTCTGAAATTGTAGGTATGAACAACAACAACGCAAAATATTGATGAAAAGTTATATAGAGAGAAACATATTTACAACTGATTTAGACATTTAGGAATTGACTTCTCTGGGAACATACTGAGCCAGATTAACAGAGCATTGAAGGTTAAGGTTAAGGTTGAGTGCACATAATAAGCCTTGTACAAAGACACAGAGAAGGGGCTCGTGTCCTCTACCTGAAATGACTGTGTGTTACATAAACAGATGTGAGCCAGGCAAAAGGTAGTGCCCTACAGCTCCTTGTTCATAGGCTTACCACAACAAAGCCTTTCCGATGTGCTCTAATTCTCATACATTTCCCTGCTGTCTTTCCACTTTCATGAGGCTGAAGAAGAAACGGAAGGAACGGCTCCAAAGTGGATGAGTGAAAATCCCACGGATCAATTTTATACCAACAAGACTTTCTCAATAGTTTGAAGAGATGAAGTTGGACTGCAGCTGTGAATGTTCACTAAAGGAGCCGTGCATACAATGTCTGACGGTGCAGGAGGCTATTATTGCTGTTTAATGACTGCCTCTGCGGCTGAAAGAAGACGAGGTGGGAGAAGTCCGGAGTGGAGTTATGTATGGAGTAAAAAGACTGACCTTGTCTTTGTTGCCTGTTGATAGGGGTCACCACAGCACACTATTACAAAAGCACTCTGCTCTGTAGGACTAATATCGATGGTCTAACATGAGCATTGTTACTCCACGCATGTTTTTTATACATATTTTTAAGATAAACAAATTCCCTTGATTAAATTAATGAATTGCCTCTGGCTGCATTTATGAAATGTTAAGATAATGAGCCTTGATTTAAAAAATCAAATTAAATATGCACATAAATTTGTGACGGATCATTTTGGTTCCCTCAATTGACATTTTCACAGCTAAAACATTCATGTATCCCCAGTTTACAGCTTTAAATTACGGTACTTTACAGTGCTCTTTTGAATACATTTTCTGCTCATTTAAGATCATCTGTTTGGTGTACAAAAGAGAAGATTTTTGCAGAGATGGACCCTTATAATTATACAGGCAATAATGTGATTGGCCTGTTACGGACACAGAAAAGAACATGGATTGAATATCGACCTAGTATTGATCTGTAGTTGTTAAGATACATCCATTGATTGCTTATTGATTTGTGCAGGGCAATCAGGACGCCAATAAACACTTTCAATCTCTGTCTGAAAACACAAGTCTTAAGCGAGACACTGAAAATAGAAATAAAAACTTCACTGCCTGGCATTCACTGATGCTATTGTTAGCAGAGGAGATGCTGGCTCATCAGTAGAACACACTGTTGAGCCGTTGGTTTCAGTGATAACAGACCTACAACAGGCCGCTCCAGGCCAGAGGGCTGTTAGCAGAGTTTGGCTTGGTCCCACGAGGGTCATCGTCTGCTCGCTGCAGGACCAGTCAATTTAGGAGGTTAGCCACTTTTTTACCATCACACTTTTGCACCATATCTTTGTTTTCTGCCCTTCAAGATACAATTTAACCACTGCTTCTTTT